>NC_045451.1:69474049-69532604 GCF_002776525.5 Piliocolobus tephrosceles | reverse complement strand
GTTTGCCAGTATTTTATTGAGGATTTTTGCATCGATGTTCATCAGGGAGATTGGTCTAAAATTCTCTTTTTTTGTTGTGTCTCTGCCAGGCTTTGGTATCAGGATGATGTTGGCCTCATAAAATGAGTTAGGGAGGATTCCCTCTTTTTCTATTGATTGGAATAGTTTCAGAAGGAATGGTACCAGCTCCTCCTTGTACTTCTGGTAGAATTCAGCTGTGAGTCCATCTGGTCCTGGGCTTTTTTTGGTGGGTAGGCTATTAATTATTGCCTCAATTTCAGAGCCTGCTATTGGTCTATTCAGGGATTCAACTTCTTCCTGGTTTAGTCTTGGAAGAGTGTAAGTGTCCAGGAAATTATCCATTTCTTCTAGATTTTCTAGTTGATTTGCATAGAGGTGTTTATAGTATTCTCTGATGGTATCTGTTGATTTGGGGTGGAGAGTTCTATAGATGTCTATTAGGTCTGCTTGGTGCACAGATGAGTTCAATTCCTGGATATCCTTGTTAACTTTCTGTCTCGTTGATCTGTCTAATGTTGACAGTGGAGTGTTGAAGTCTCCCATTATTATTGTATGGGAGTCTAAGTCTCTTTGTAAGTCTCTAAGGACTTGCTTTATGAATCTGGGTGCTCCTGTATTGGGTGCATATATATTTAGGATAGTTAGCTCTTCCTGTTGAATTGATCCCTTTACCATTATGTAATGACCTTCTTTGTCTCTTTTGATCTTTGATGGTTTAAAGTCTGTTTTATCAGAGACTAGGATTGCAACCCCTGCTTTTTTTTGTTCTCCATTTGCTTGGTAGATCTTCCTCCATCCCTTTATTTTGAGCCTATGTATGTCTCTGCATGTGAGATGGGTCTCCTGAATACAGCAGACTGATGGGTCTTGACTCTTTATCCAGTTTGCCAGTCTGCGTCTTTTAATTGGAGCATTTAGTCCATTTACATTTCAGGTTAATATTGTTATGTGTGAACTTGATCCTGCCATTATGATATTAACTGGTTATTTTGCTCATTAGTTGATGCAGTTTCTTCCTAGCCTCGATGGTCTTTACATTTTGGCATGTTTTTGCAATGGCTGGTACCGGTTGTTCCTTTCCATGTTTAGGGCTTCCTTCAGGGTCTCTTGTAAGGCAGGCCTGGTGGTGACAAAATCTCTAAGCATTTGCTTATCTGTAAAGAATTTTATTTCTCCTTCACTTATGAAACTTAGTTTGGCTGGATATGAAATTCTGGGTTTAAAATTCTTTACTTTAAGAACGTTGAATATTGGCCCCCACTCTCTTCTGGCTTGTAGAGTTTCTGCCGAGAGATCTGCTGTCAGTCTGATGGGCTTCCCTTTGTGGGTAACCCGACCTTTCTCTCTGGCTGCCCTTAAGATTTTTTCCTTCATTTCAACTTTGGTGAATCTGGCAATTATGTGTCTTGGAGTTGCTCTTCTTGAGGAGTATCTTTGTGGCGTTCTCTGTATTTCCTGAATTTGAATGTTGGCCTGCCCTGCTAGGTTGGGGAAGTTCTCCTGTATGATATCCTGTAGAGTGTTTTCCAATTTGGTTCCATTTTTCCCCCTCACTTTCAGGCACCCCAATCAGACGTAGATTTGGTCTTTTTACATAATCCCATACTTCTTGCAGGCTTTGTTCATTTCTTTTTCTTCTTTTTTCTTTTGGTTTCTCTTCTCGCTTCATTTCATTCATTTGATCCTCCATCGCTGATACTCTTTCTTCCAGTTGATCGAGTCGGTTACTGAAGCTTGTGCATTTGTCACGTATTTCTCGTGTCATGGTTTTCATCTCTCTCATTTCGTTTATGACCTTCTCTTCATTAATTAGTCTAGCTGTCAATTCTTCCACTCTTTTTTCAAGATTTTTAGTTTCTTTGCGCTGGGTACGTAATTCCTCCTTTAGCTCTGAGAGGTTTGATGGACTGAAGCCTTCTTCTCTCATCTTGTCAAAATCATTCTCTGACCAGCTTTGATCCGTTGCTGGCGATGGGCTGTGCTCCTTTGCAGGAGGAGATGCGCTCTTATTTTTTGAATTTCCAGCTTTTCTGCCCTGCTTTTTCCCCATCTTTGTGGTTTTATCTGTCTCTGGTCTTTGATGATGGTGACGCACTGATGGGGTTTTGGTATAGGTGTCCTTCCTGTTTGATAGTTTTCCTTCTGACAGTCAGGACCCTCAGCTATAGGTCTGCTGGAGATTGCTTGAGGTCCACTCCAGACCCTGTTTGCCTGGGTATCAGCAGCAGAGGTTGCAGAAGATAGAATATTGCTGAACAGCGAGTGCACCTGTCTGATTCTTGCTTTGGAAGCTTCCTCTCAGGGGTGTACTCCACCCTGTGAGGTGTGGGGTGTCAGACTGCCCCTAGTGGGGGATGTCTCCCAGTTAGGCTACTCAGGGGTCAGGGACCCACTTGAGCAGGCAGACTGCCCCTTCTCAGATCTCAACCTCTGTGTTGGGAGATCCACTGCTCTCTTCAAAGCTGTCAGACAGAGTCGTTCGCGTCTGCACGGGCCTCTGCTCCTTTAGCTGAGCCCTGTCCCCAGAGGCGGAGTCTACAGAGACAGGCAGGTTTCCTTGAGCTGCTGTGAGCTCCACCCAGTTCGAGCTTCCCAGCGGCTTTATTTACCTACTTAAACCTCAGCGATGGCGGGCGCCCCTCCCCCAGACTCGCTGCTGCCTTGAGGTTAGATTGCCGCAGACTGCTGTGTTAGCAAGGAGGGAGGCTCCGTGGGCGTGGGACCCTCCCGGCCAGGTGTGGGATATATTCTCTGGTGTGCCGGTGTGCTTACAGCGCCGTATTGGAGTGGGAGTTACCCGATTTTCCAGGTGTTGTGTGTCTCAGTTCCCCTGGCTAGGAAAAGGGACTCCCTTCCCCCTCGCGCTTCCCAGGAGAGGCGATGCCTCGCCCTGCTTCAGCTCTCGCCGGTCAGGCTGCAGCAGCTGACCCGCACGGATTGTCCGGCACTCCCGAGTGAGATGACCCCAGTACCTCAGTTGAAAATGCAGAAATCACCGGTCTTCTGTGTCCCTTGCGCTGGGAGACAGAGACTGGAGCTGTTCCTATTCGGCCATCTTGCTCCGCCCCCCTGCATTTGTTTTTGAGTTCTTGGTCATGAGCTCTTTGCCTAAGCTAATGTCTAGAAGACTTTTTCTAATGTTATCGTCTAGAATTTTTATGGTTTCATGTCTTAGATTTTAGTCTTTGATCCATCTTACATTGATTTTTGTGTAAGGTGAGAGATGAGAATCCAGCTTCATTCTTCTACATGTGGCTTGCCAATTACTCCAGCACCATTTCTTGAATAGGGTTCCTTTCCCCACTTTATGTTTTTGTTTACTTTGTTGAAGATCAGTTGGCTGTAAATATTTGGCTTTCTTTCTGGGTTCTCTATTCTCTTCTATAGGTCAATGTCTCTATTTTTATACCAATACCATGCTGTTTTAGTTACTATAGCCTTGGAGTATTGTTTGAAGTCAGGTAATGTGATGCCTCCAGATTTGTTCTTTTTGCCTAGTCTTGCTTTGGCTATGTGGGCTCTTTTTTGGTTCCCTGTGAATTTTAGGATTGTTTTTTCTAGTTCTGGTGATGGTATTTTGATGGGAATTGCATTGAATTTGTAGATTGCTTTTGTCAGTATGGTCATTTTCATAATACTGATTCTACCCATCCCATGAGCATGGGATGTGTTTCCATTTGTTTGTGTCACCTATGACCTCTCCCAGCAGTGTTTTGTAGTTTTCCTTGTAAAGATCTTTTACCTCCTTGATTACATATATTTTTAAGTGTTTTTTTTTTTTTTCACTTGTAAAGGGGTTGAGTTCTTGATTTGATTCTCAGCTTGGTCATTGTTAGTGTATAAACAGTGTTACTGATTTGTGTACATTGATTTTGTATCATGAGACTTTGCTGAATTCATTTATCAGTTTGTATGAGTCTTTAGGGTTTTCTAGGTATACAATCATATCATCAGCAAACAGTGGCAGTTTGACTTCCTCTTTACTGATTTGGATGCCTTTTATTTTTTTCTCTTGTTGGATTTCTCCGGCTAGGACTTTCAGTACAATGTTGAATAGCAGGAGTGAAAGTGGGCGTCTTTGTCTTGTTCCAGTTCTCACAGGGAATGCTTTCAACTTTTCCCTGTTCAGTATCATATTGGTTGTGGGTTTGTCATAGATGGCTTTAATTACCTTGAGGTATGTCCCTTTATGCTGATTTTGCTGAAGGTTTTAATCATAAAGGGATATTAGAATTTTGTCAAATGCTTTTTCTGCATCTTTTGAGACATTCGTATGGTTTTTGTTTTTAATTCTGTTTATGTGAAGTATCTCATTTATTGACTTGCATATGTTAAACCATCCCTGCAAGTCTGGTGTGAAACCCACTTGATTATGATATATTACCTTGTTGATATGCCATTGCATTTTGTTAGCTAGTATTTTGTTGAGGATTTTTACATCTATGTTCACCAAGAGTATTCATCTGTAGTTTTCTTTTTCTACTATGTCTTTTCCTGGTTTTGGTATTAGGGTGATACTGGCTTCATAGAATGATTTAGGGAGGATTCCTTCTTTCTCTGTCTTTTGAAATAGTTTCAGTAAGATTGGTATGAATTCTTCTTTGAATGCCTGATAGAGTTCAGCTGTGAATTCATCTGTGTCCTGGATTTTTTTTTTGTTGGCAATTTTTGAATTACTCTTTCAATCTTGTTACTTGTTATTGGTCTGTTCAGAGTTTCTATTTCTTTCTGATTTAATCTAGGAGGGTTGTATATTACCAAGAATTTATCCATCTCCTCTAGATTTTCTAGTTTGTGTGTATAAAGGTGTTCATAGCTTTGAATGATCTTTTGTATTTCTGTGGTATCGGTTGTAATATCTCCCATTTTGTTTTTGAATTTGTTTGGATCTTTTCTTTTCTTTGTTAATCTCACTAATGGTCTATCAATTTTGTTTATATTTTCAAATGACCTGCTTTTGTTTCATTTCTCTTTTGTATTTTTTTGTTTCAATTTCATTTAGTTCTGCTCTGATCTTTGCTGTTTCTTTCCTTCTGTTGGGTTTGGGTTTGGTTTGTTTTTGTTTCTCTAGTTCCCTGAGGTGTGACATTAGGTTATCTATTTGTGCTCTTTCAGACTTTTTGATGTAGGCATTTAATGCTGAGAACTTTCCTCTTAGCACCACTTTTGCTGTATCCCAGAAGTTTTGATAAGTTGTGTCACCATTATTGTTCACTTCAAAGAATTTTAAAATTCCCATCTTGATTTTATTGTTGACCCAAAGATTATTCAGAGGCAGATTATTTAATTTCCGTGTATTCGTATAGTGTTGAGGGTTCCTTTGAAGTTAATTTCAAGTTTTATTCCACTAGGGTCTGAGAGGGTGCTTGATATAATTTCAATTTTCTTAAATTTATTGAGACTTGTTTTGTGGCTTATCATATAGTCTATCCTGGAGAATGTTCTATGTGCTGATGAAAGGAATGTATATTCTGCAGTTGTTGGGTAGAATGTTCTGTAAATATCTGCTAAGTCCGTTTGTTCTAGGGTGTAGCTTAAGTCCATTTGTTCTCTGTTGACTTTATGTCTTGATGACCTGTCTAGTGCTGTCAGTGGATTGTTGAAGTCCCCCACTACTATTGTGTTGTCATCTATCTCATTTCTTTGGTCAAATAACAGTTATTTTATAAATTTAGGAGCTTCAGTGTTAGGTGCATATATATTTAGGATTGTGATATTTTCCTGTTGGTCTGATCCTTTTATCATTACATAATGTCCTTCTTTGTCTTTTTAACTGTTGTTGCTTTAAAGTCTGTTTTGTCTGATACAAGAATAGCTACTCCTGCTCGCTTTTTTGTTCATTAAAAAAAACGTTTTTTCTTTGTCTTTGTCTAATTGGGTTAATTCAAAAGTCTTGTCTTCGAACTCTGAAGTTCTTTCCTTTACTTGTTCCAGTCTGTTATTGACACTTTCCAGTGCACTTTGTATTTCTCTAAGTGCATCTTTCATTTCCAGAAGTTGTAATTGTTTTTTCTTTATGATATCTGTTTCTCTGGAGAATTTTTAATCCATTATACTGTATGTTTTAAAATTTCCTTAAGTTGGTTTTCACCTTTCTCTGGCCTTTTCTTCAGTGGCTTAATGATAAACCTTCTGAATTCTTTATCTAGCAATTCAGAGGCTTCTTGGTTTGGATCCCTAGCTGGGGAGCCAATGTCGTCTTTTGGGGATGTTGTAGAACCTTTTTTTGGTCACATTACCAGAATGACTTTTCTGATTTATTCTCATTTGGGTAAACTACTTCAGTGGAAAAATCTGGAACCCAAGGGCTGCTGTTCAGATTTGTTTGTCCACAGGGTATTCCACACCACCTTCCCCTAGGGATGGGGCTTCCTGAGAGCCAGACTGCAATGATTGTTACTGCTTTTCTGCATCTAGCCACCCAGTGGGGCTCCAGGCTCTGGGCTGGTGCTGAGGAATATCTGCAAAGAGTCCTGTGATGTGATACATCTTCAGGTCTCCCCGCCATGGATACCAGCAGCTGCTTTGGTGGAGGTGGCAGGGGAATGAAGCAGACTCTGTGAAAGTCATTGGTTGTAGATCTGCTTAGCGTGCTGGCTTTCTTGAATGTATGCTAGCAGTGAAGTTGTCATGTGGACAGACTCAGGACCCCTGGGTAGCCAGGACGTTGCAGGCAGTAGTATCAGCTGTTGTCTTCTCCTTCCTTGGAGCAGGGTTATTCTGTCATGAGTTGCTGTAATGGCTTGAGTTGGTTGACCTCCAGTCAGGAGGTGGCACTTTTAACAGAGCACCAGCTGCAGTTATAATAGGGAATATAAGCTTGCCCTGAGTTGACCACAGGAAGTACTCTGGTTTTCCAGGTGATGGGTGGGGCCATAAATCTCCCAAAAGTTTATGTTTTTTTATGATTGGGCTATGGGGGCAGGTAGAGAAATACCATCAGGTGGGGCAAGGTTGTGGGGGTCTGAGCTCAGACTCTCCTTGGGCAGGGCTTGCTGTGGCCACTGTGGTGGATGGGGAGTAGTTCTTGAGCCAATGGAGTTATGTTCCCAGGGGGGATTATGGCTGCCTGTATCACCAGGGAATGGGGGAAAGCTGGTAGCAATAGGCCTCACCCAGCTCCTACACAGCTGGCGAGGTCAGTCTTGCTCCTGCTATGCCCCAATAACAGCACCAAGTTTATCTCTAGGCAGCCTGCACGCAGGACTCAGACCTTGCCCCAGGCTATAAGCTTCCCTTCTGAGAAAGCAAGCATTGCGTTCAGCGTTCTTTCCTCCATGTCTACCCATACTGTCAGCTGTGGTTCCTGCACTCCTTTCTGTAGCAGTTCCTGTTCATCCTCCGGATTCTGCTCAATAGAGTTTGCCCCTGTCAAAATTATTACAAAGTTCATTTGGGAGCTTTTTTCATCCTGTAACCCCTCCCAAATTCTGCTGGCTGCCTTCCCCGAGGGCCCCTGTGAGATAGAGTCAGGGATGGCTTCCCTGGGCTTGAGCTGGAGAATGGGAGTGCCTACAAGGCTCTTCCTGCCACTGCTTCTACATTTATGTTTCACATTGAATCCGTTTCAGCTCCAGGTAAGGTTAAATCTTTCTCCTGTAATCTGGATTTTCAGATTCCCCAGTGGGGATATGTGTTCAGAGGCAGGTTTTCCCCCTCTTACACTTTGAGGACTCACAGTTTTTTACATGTCTTTCAGAATTTGAAGCAGCATGCTATTTATGTCAAAGGATCTGTGAATTCTTTCGGTTTTCCTAGTATGTTCCTGCAGTGAATCTTGCAGCAGAAGTCCACAGTGTGAGTCTCCACATGCTGTTTTGTCTGTTCCACAAATCTGTCTGATTTTAATCAGTTTGACCATAAGGCAAGATTCTCATAAACCGTTTATAACCCTTTACAATTTTACAATTTACAGAATTACAGAAAATTCTGTAAACTGTAAAAAAGAGCAGATTAGTGTTTTATGATAATCTTATTGTGCTTTTATTTCAATGTTCAATTTGTGTAAAAACTAAATAATACCCATTTAACTTTAACTAACATAAGAACAGTAAACTTTTAGAGAAGTTACAGGACAAGGAAAAAGACTTTGATTTTCTGGAGGTAGGATCTTGGAAGAAGACAAATAAATGGCAGCCAAAGGTTGGTTAGCAAACCATTCTTCATGTATCATCTCCAGGCCAATAAGAGTCCAAAGTTGTCTTCAGTGGTTAAACTTTTTTCTCTGTAGTAGAAGTGGTGGGTGGCCAGGATACCTTTTGTCTTTGGAAATCTGTGTTTTGATTTTAGGCAAATAGAGGGAGAGCAGAAAGCTTTCCTGGGTCTGCTTCTTCGTAACTGCCTTCAGCTTAGCAATCCTTCATACTTTGGGGCAGCATGTGCTGGTCTGCCCCAGTGTGGGGTCAGACCACCTAGGTCCAAGTCACCATTGCACCTCTTGCTAGCTCTGTGTCCCTGGGAAAATAACTTGACCTCTCTGTGGATTTCATTTTCTCACTTGTAAACTGGGATTCATAATCCTGAATCTTCTCTGGAGAGTAGTTTTGGAGATTCAATGAGGTGACACAGAAAGTCTGGGCACACTGCTTGGTATGGAGTAAATACGCAGTAGATTAATTATTCCCATTAATCAAGTAAATTCCTCATTGCTCCTTCCTGCCTGGCTTTTGCTCATGATTTCTTAGACCTGAAGCTTCCCCTTCAGACTTGGTGGAGAGATGGCACGCCTCTCCCTGCTAAGCAGCTGTTCAGGTTCCAGTGGCAGATGGCCAGCGTCCTCATGTCATTAGCATCTGACAGCCTTTGTGAACAGCAATGGCCTAGGCCTGCCTTGACCAGTAAGGCCCAAAGCATCAAACCCAGGGCTCCATGGTGGCTCCTGCATGATGGACGGGTCCTGCTGGGGAGGGAGAGGGCTCCCAGTGGCAGGGCCAAGTTGAATTTCTGAGAGTCTTGTTCTCTATGCTGCCAACCTTCCTTCTGGAGGCCTCCCAGCCTTGAGCCTGTCTCATCTTTACCTGTCAAGAGAAATTGATTCAACAAACATATCTGAGCACTTACCACATGCCCAGCCCTATGCTCAGCGCCAAAGACACAAAACCAAAACAATAGTCTGTCTCTGAGTTGCTCACAATCTAGTGAACTCGATGCCTAGACAGCAAGATGGTGAAGACAGTCAGTGATACAAATTTCGTGGAATTATCATAGAAGGAAGGGGCACTCCTGCCACATTTAGGGCTGACCCTACTTCCAGCACTGTTCTTGGGAGATCTTAGGTCATTGAGTCCTCACCACGTGGTTCTGATGTAGGTACCAATAGCCTCACTTTATGAATGGGGAAGCTGCAACCTGAGGGGATTAATGGCCTGATCAAGGTCACCCAGCCTGAATGACTGTAGTGGGGAGTTGAAATTTATGCAGTATGCCTAGATGTGCAAAACCAACACACCTCTATTATTTCTGTTTGAGCTTATCTGGATCTGGGTGAGATTCTTGCTGATGGGACAAACTTAAATGTGTCCTTTAAATGTACTTCTTTCAGCCCTTCGCAGTTTAAAACAGTCAATTTGAAGGACACTCCCTACCTAGCCTCTTTCCTCTATCTTTCTCCTCCTTCCAAAGGTGCATCTGAGTTTAAGGAAGAACTTACACTTCCTCCTGACATGTTTTTCTCTGTTGGCTCCAGCTGACCCCGGTATTGAAGTGATGGCCTGTGGTCTCTGCTCTTACATGGTGTCCTCACCTGGTTTTTTTAATGTGTTGCTTGTTGTTGTTGTTGTTTTGAGACAGAGCCTGCTCTGTCACCCAGGTTGTTATGCAGTGGTACAATCATTGCTGACTGCAGCCTTGAATTTCAGGACTCAAGTAATTCCCTTGCCTCAGCCTCCTAAGTAGCTGGGACTGTAGGTGCATGCCACCACATCTGGCTAATTTCTTAATATTTTTTGTAGAGACAAGGTCTTGATATGCTGCTCAGGCTGTTCTTGAACTCCTGGACTCAAGCAATCTTCCTGCCTTGGCCTACCAAAGTGCTGGGATGACAGGTGTGATTCATTGCACCTGGCCCCCACATGACTCTTTTGGTAGCTGTGCAGGCCCTGGGCACTGGTATATCTGAAGCTGATCTATAATAATTTGGGGTCTGGTGTCTCAGCACAGAGTCTGGGGCTTTTGTAACTCACCTGTCTGACCCTACCCCAGCTCTGGGGAGCTACAGGTCTTCCCAGCCTCAGCCTGGACCTCCATCTGACCCTAGTGGCAGGGACTGCCTTGCTCCTGGTCAGCTCATCCTTATGCATGAGCCCCATGGCAGGCTCCCCAGCTCTCTGTGAGGCTCCCCCAAAAGTCAGTAGGACTGTCTGGACCCCAAACTGTCTAGTTCAAGTCAGCCTGTAAGGGGAGTCTAAAAATCCCTTTTTGTCTCCAAAAGTCTGAATTGTTTGATTGTTGTCTCATGACAGGCTCCAGAAAGTCAGCCTTGACTTTCTGGTTCAAAGCAGATCAAGGACTTTTCTGTTCTAGGCAGTACCTGCTCATTCTTTTTACTTGAGTGAAATCCCTGACGGCTGAGCTTCTTCAGTGGTATAAAGCAAAGTGGTGAGTGATAAGGGAGAGAAATATCAGGAGACACATCAAAGACACAGCTACCCCATGGCATGAAGCAGAAGCTGCTGTGCCATTTGTGTGCATGTGCTGTTCACCATGCCATAGCCCTCACAGTGTGTGTGGCTGTTCTGGGAACACAGAGGAGAAGTGGGGTGAAGAGCAGGGAGACACCAGGAAAAGGGAAGTTCTAACTCTGACTTTTTCTTTTCTTCAGACAGGCTCTTGCTCTGTCACTCAGGCTGCAGTGCAGCCGTGCCGTCATAACTCACTGTAACCTCAAACTCCCGGTACAACGATAATCCCACCTCAGCCTCCCCAGTAGCTGAGAAAGGTGTGTGCCACCGTGCCCAGCTAATTAATTTTTTATTTTTATTTTTTATTTTTTTTAGAGATGGGGATCTCATTGTGCTGCCTGGATTGATCTTAAACTCCTAGCCTCAAGCAATCTTTCCACTTCAGCCTCTCAAAATGCTGGGATTACAGGAGGTTTGAGCACCACACCCCACCCTAGCTTGGTCTTACAGGTAAGGAGTTAAGCTAATTAATTATGAGAGGGATAGTGTTGGGAGTAAAAGAGGCAGCATGAGAAATGGACATATGAGAGTACAGGACAATTTGTGGAATGGCGTCTGTTCGTTCATTTATTCAAGTGTTTTATCAGAAGGCCATCATTGCTAGGCCTGGGGATGTATTATCCCAGTCATCTCAGCTTTAAACCTAATGAGTTTCCCCCTTTTGCTCCAGAGGGCCACTGGGCAACTCTGTGGATGGTGGTACAGTCATTGTTATGAGGGCCACAGGAGTGGAGAGGGCATGGGGGAAATGATAAGTTCCATTGTGGGCAAGCTGAATTTGTGATGCTAGTGGGCAACAAGACAGACATGCCTAGCACATTTCTGATGATATTGGTCTGGATCTGTGTCTCAGTTGTCTATTTCTGGGTAACAAACCACCTCACAACTCAGTGGTCTAAAGCAAACAATGTTTTATTATCTCTCGTGATTCTGACTGAGCTCAGCTGTGTGGTTCTTCTGTTCCATGTGAGGCCAGTGGCTTGCTTGGGCTGAAGAGGTCCAAGATGATTCATCCACATGCAGCCTTGGAGGGAATGGCTGGAGCTCCACTGGGCCTCTTCTCTCTCTCTCTCTCTCTCTCTCTCTCGGGCCTCTTCTCTCTCTCTCTCTGTCTCCCCTCCCCCCACACATTGTCTCTCTCCCTCCAGTCTTGGGACTTCTCTCCATGTGGTAACTTTTCATGTGACTTTTCACATGGTAGTTAAAAGTTCCTAAAGGCATGTGATCCAAAAAATGAGAAGCAGATGCTGCCAAGCCTCTTAAGGCTGGGCCTGGAATTGGCATGGTAAGATTTCTACCACATTCTCGGTTGATGTGAGTCACAGGCCAGCAGAGATTCAGTGTGGGAGAGGACTCTCCAAGACATGAATATCAGAAAGTGTGGTTCCCTGGAGGTCATCTTTGTAGGGTAGCTATATGTAGCTAAACTTGAAAATAGTACTCCTCATTCTTTTTTTTATTTTTATTTATTTATTATTTTTTTGAGATGGAGTCTTGCTGTGTCACCAGGTTGGAGTGCAGTGGTACAATCTTGACTCACTGCAACCTCCTCCTCCAGGGTTCAAGTGATTCTTCTGCCTCAGCCTCCCAAGTAACTGGCACTACAGGCACGCACCACCACACCCAGCTATTTTTTGTATTTTTGGTAGAGACTGGATTTCACCATGTTGGCCAGGATGATGTCATTCTCTTGACCTCGTGATCCACCCGCCTTGGCCCTCCCAAAGTGCTGGGATTACAGGCATGAGTCACTGCACCTGGCCTCCTCATTCTTTGAATCCATCACCAACTATTTCAGAACTTGTGTCTGGGATAAGCCTGTTAGTAAAGTTGCTTTGATTAGTTTAAGTATTCCCTGAACAGGCTCCTCATCTCTGTCTAGTCCATAGGCAACTCAAGTGAATTCCTAATGGTATAATCAGAAACAGATCTTTAACTTGGAACCAAAGCGAGGGAGTGTATTAGTCTGTCCTTGCACTGCTATAAAGAAATACCTGAAACTGGGTAATTTATAAAGAAAAGAGGTTTAATTGACTCATGGTTCTACAGGCTGCATAGGAAGCATGGCTGGAGAGGCCTCAGGAAACTTACAATCATGGTGGAAGGCAAAGGTGAAGTAGGCACATCTTACATGGCTGGAGGAGGAAGAGAGAAAAGGGGGGAGGTGCTATACAATTTTAAACAACCAGATCTTGTGAGAACTTACTCCTATTACAAGACCAGCAAGGGGGAAATCTATCTCCATGATCCAATCACCTTCCACCAGGCCCCTCCTCCAACACTGGGGATTACAATTCAACATGAGATTTGGGTGGAGAGATAAATCCAAACCATATCAGGGAGTGAATATTCTCAATCTGCAAATGCATTCATTATGCTGTGATGAGGAGAGTAGACCCGGACCCTGTCAGGTCCTCAGAACCTTGGAGAGTGGCTGTCCCATTCAGCTCTACATAGCTGATGGCTGAATAGTTAACTTGGAGGGAAAAGAAGAACTCTTTCATGTTCAGTTACTGTCTGTCATTGGAATTCTATCACATACTTCAGTTTTGGGCTTTGTGGGTTTTTAGGGTCATCTGCAGATATGTATTGAAGTATTTAATAGCATAGGCAGAAAGTAACACAGTCTTTATACTATTAAATACATTATATTATTAATATTATGTGTCTTTGAGAGTTTTTAAAAATGAGAATTTTTCTGTGTATTTCCCATGGTAAAGATAAAATGAAATAAAAACTCTCAGTATACTGCAATTATTGCTCAAAAAATAGATAAATATGTACTGCGTAGGAGTTCTTGTCTTCTCTTGCATGTTTTTTAACTTCAGGTTTGGTCCCTGAATCACATTTTCTTGGTATAAGGAGGACCCATCAGCCAATTTAAGAATGGTCCAATTTCTCTAAATTGAAAATATCTCTAGATATAACAAATACCACCTAAACAGTCTTTGAATTTCATGAGCACTCAGAATCAATGCTGGCCATTTTTGTGCTATACTGCCTCATATCTTTTTCATGTATAAAATATGAGTCAAAATTTATCTTCAAATAATAGTTGGAATAAATGAGCAAGTGAAAAGCACTTTGAACATATATAGCACAAAACACCTGCACCACTAGTTATTATTACTATTCCTCAAAATATGTAGTATTTCTAGTCCTATTGTCTATACTTCTTTCACCTTTCTAAGAGGTGTTGGGAAATTTATTCTTCACACTGAGATTATTAAGGCATAGCTATTATTCCCCTATCTTGTGGTAATAAAGTATGTATTATTTCAGCTATAGCTATCTTATAAAAATGTTCAATTACTTATGTCTTAGCCCGAGTGAACATACATTATTATGCTACATTCTTTACTATTTGTAAAATAGTTGTCGGCTACAAATGCATTATCCTGCACATTGAAGTTAGTGATGGAAAAATGTTGCTGTCACAGAAAATTGAATTGTGAAAATAGATAAATGCTCAGGTGCTTGTCTTTAAAATAGAAAGCATTCATCTTGTGATAGTATTGGCTTCCAGTAGCTTTATCTCCATTACATTAAGTGCCAGGCAGACAATTACTATCCTGGAAGAGTGTGAGGACTTGTTATTTCATCAGCAGATACAGTCTTCCCACCAGATGCCATATATGGTCTGAAGTCCTGGACTCCAATCCAACTTCTTCATTTAAACAATTTTTAATTTGTATATTTTTAAATATAAACAATGATCCAAAATTCAGACACTTCAAAAAGGCATATAATGAAATGTCACCCTTCCCTCCTCTCCTCCAGCCACACAGGGCCGTACCTTGAAGGCAAATGATATTAATGGTTTCTTGTGTATATCCAAGATATTTTATGCATATATAGACATAGTTCTGTATATCTATCTTCCTTATTGCCCCCTGTTATGAACTGAATTTGTATTCCCCAAATTCTTATGCTGAAGCTTTAATCCCCAGTATGTCCTGCATTTGGAGATAGGGCATTTAAAGAGATAATTAAGGTAAAGTGAAGTCATGTGGGTGGGCCCTATGCCAATATGATGTCCTTATAAGAGGAGGAGACGAAGACAAACACATGCAGAGGGAAACCACGTGAAGATACAAGGAGAAGATGGCTATCTGCAAGTCAAGACCAGAGCCTCCAGGAAAAACCAAACTTGCTGACACCTTGATCTTGGATTTCTAGCTTTCAGAATTGAGAGAAAATTTATGTTGTTTAAGCCACCCAGTCTGTGGTATTTGTTATGGCAGCCCTAGCAGACCAATATGCCTCTGTTATTTTTTTTTAAATTTTTACAAACTAGTAGCATACAACACCCACTTTGCTGGACTCCTCTTTTTCACTTACTATATTTTTCACGAAGTACATAAAAGCTTCCCTCTTCATTTATTGTTATGGATATAGGAATTATTTTTATTGTATGGTTGTAGCATAACTATCTGACCACTCTCCTATTGATAAACATTTAGAATATTTCCAATATTTTACTACTAGAAACAATACTGTCATAAATAATTTGTATATAAATAATTTTACACACGAGCAAGTATATCCATAGAATCAGTTTCTAAAACGAACACAACTGCATATAAAGACATTTGTAGTGATATTTTGGGTTTAAAATTTTTAAATTTTTTTTTTATTTTTTGAGATGGAATCCCACACTGTTGCCCAGGCAGTGCTGTGATCTCAGCTCATGGCAACCTCTGCCTCCCAGGTTCAAGTGATTCTCCTGCCTCAGCCTCCCACGTAACTGGGATTACAGGCGCCAGCCACCATGCCTGGCTAATTTTTTTTGGCATTTTTAGTACAGACGAGATTTCACCATGTTAGACAGGTTGGTCTCGAACTCCTGACCTCTGGTGATCCACCCACCTCAGCCTCCCAAAGTGCTAGGATTGCAGGCATGAGCCACTGAATCTGGCTTGCAGTAATATTTTGATAGTTATTGCCAAATTGCCCTTCCTGGAGGACACACAGACTTATACTGCCTTGAGAAAGAATGAGAGTGCTTACTTCCTACTTCTTTCACACATAGTTTGTCAGTGAGCTTTTTGATTTTTACTAATCTGATAAAAAGTTTATATCTCAGGAAGTATCATTTTGCAATTTTTCATTGTGGTGATGTTGAACATCTTTTCATAAATTTAAAAGACATTTATATTTCATTTTTTGGTTAAGCTTCTTTTTCCACTGGGCTTTTCATCTTTTTTGTATTGTAGATTTTTTTTTTCTTTTTATTTTGAAACAGGGTCTCACTCTGTCACCAAGCCTGGAGTGCAGTGGGGCAATCACAGCTCACTCCAGCCTTGACCTCCCTGGCTCAAGCAATCCTCCCACCTCAGCCTCCTGAGTAGCTGGAACTACAGGTGCACACCATCATGCCTGGCCAATTTTAAAACAATTCTTTGTAGGCATGAGGTCTCACAATGTTGCCCACATTAGTCTTGAACTCCTAGGCTCAAGTGATCCTCCTGCCTTGGCCTCCCAAAGTACTGATGTTATTTGTTAGAAAAATTAGTCATTTTCAGTGATATGAGTTGCAAACATTTCTCCCAGTTTGTATTGGTCTTTTTACATTACTTCTGAGGAGGCTGTGTAGAAAATTTTGAGTTTAATATTATCAGCTTTATCAGTCCTTTTTAAAAGAGTGCAATGGCTTCTGACAATAAGCTTCCAGAGTGAGGATAAACTTCCTGGGGCCCTAGGGACCCCTGGACTTGCAGCTGATGCCTGAAATGAGGCTCACGTCAGACATTAGCTGCAAGTCTAGTCCAGGGATCCCCAGGCCACCTTCACTCTTGACCAACTGGTTACAAGTTCAGGGTTCCCACAATCCTCTCAAGTTTCATAATTCACTAGAAAGACAAACAGAACTCAGGAAAGAGCTATACGATTTTAAAAATTACAGTTTTATTATCATAAAAAGATTATGAATAAGAATCAATCAAGAGAAGAGACAGATAGGGAGAGGTCTGGGGGGGTCCTAGATGGGAAGCTTCTGGTGTCCTCTCCCTGCAGAGTTGGGATGCATCATCCTCTGAGCACATTGGTGTGTACAATATGCAGAGTACTGTTAATCAGGATACACGTTGAGCCTCAAGTTCAGAGTTTTTGTTGGGTTTCATTACATGTGCATGATTAGTTGAAACATTAGTCACTTTCTGAACTCAGTCTCCAGTCGCCCCTCTCCCCTCCCTGGAGGTCAGGCTGATATCACTTGGCTCAAATTCCAACCCTCTAATCACATAACTGGTCTTTCTGTCAGTGGCCAGCCCCTGTCTCAAGTTATCTCTTAGAAACTGTCTAAGAGCCTACTATGAGTCACCTTATTAGAATCAGCTATCAGGGCATACCATGAATAACAAAGACATTCCTATCACCCAGGAAATTCCAAGAAGTTAGATATTAACTCCCAGGAACCAGGAACCAGGGACAAAGCCCTTTATTATTTTTTCTCTAAACTTCTTTATTCTTTATTACACAGGATACAGACTCTGGATTTGGTATCATACATAGAAAGCTCTTCCTTTTCTAAGATTATTACAAAAACAAATTACCCCATGATTTCCTCTAGTACCTGAATGATTCCATTTTTTTCCAATACAAAAGTGTAATTACAGATTCAAATATTTTTCTTTTTCTTTTTTTCTTTTGCTTTCCTTTTTTATTTTTTTTTCAAGACAGGGTCTAGCTCTATTACACAGGATGGAATATAGTGGTGTTATCACAGTTCACTGTAGCATCGAGCTCCTGGGCTCAAGCAATCCTCCCATCTCTGCCTCCTGAGTAGCTGGAACTATAGGCATGTGTCACCATGCCTGGCAAATTTTTAATTTTTTTTGTAGAGATGGGGTCTCCCTATATTGCCCAGGTTGCAAATTGTTTTCTTGATAATTGTCCCCTAACCATTTGTTGAATAAACTATTTTTTCTTCTACTGATTGAAATGCTAACCTTATCCTATAGTAAATTTCTGTGTGTATACGGATCTATTTCTCAACTTTATAACATGTTCAATTGCATTTTTAAATGTTTATACCACATTAATTATTATAATTTTATAATTTATTATTTCAAATTAATATTAATAGTTAATTTCTCAAACTTCTAAAAAACATATTTTTGGAAGTAGATTTAAAATCAAATACCAATTAGAGATGGTAAGACACAAATGTAGCTGTCAGAGGAGTAGACAGCATCCTATTGATCTGGTTTGTCAGCTGCTTAGCAGCTTAGCATAGGAATTGTTCCAATGAATTCACTTACTTTATTGCCAGAATTGAAGAAAACTTACAAAACTGTGCTCCATTTATTTGTGTTTTATAAGCAGTTATTCAGAATCAAATGGAAAATTTTCACTGCATTGGAAATAGTCTGGCCAGCTCCTCAAATTCCATGGGAGCAGTTTAGGTGTTTGGTCTTCTCAACGGTCAGCTGTTGGATGAGTTGGGCACGTGTTTTCCTCAATGACCACCTCCTGTACATCTTGACCTGGAGCCAAGCTACTCACTTTCTCCCAGCAGAATTAACTGGGCCTCACCTGTTCTTGACCAAGATGAGTTCAAGTCAGCCAGTGCAACCAGATCCAGTGTAGACAGAATCTGGTTCTTTGATCATCAACGCTGGGAGGAATTATCATCTTCATACTAGTCTTTTCCTTCAGACTGGGCAAAGAACATTTGTGGAATAGACCACATATTTGTGGCTCTCACTGGTAAAAATGTAGCTTTGTAAGCTTGCCTGAAAACAGCGTGAATGTCTGATCCTGGCTCAGCTGCACTGCCTAACTTGGGTAGATTTAGAAGTTACACATCAGCAAAAAATCAGCTGTCCCTGTCTGACAGCTTTGAAGAGAGTAGTGGTTCTCCCAGCACAGATTTTGAGATGTGAGAACGGACAGACTGCCTCCTCAAGTGGGTCCCTGACCCCCGAGTAGCCTAACTGGGAGACACCTCCCAGTAGGGGCTGACTAACACCTCATACAGCTGGGTGCCCCTCTGAGATGAAGCTTCCAGAGGAACGATCAGGCAGCAACATCTGCTGTTCTGCAACATTTGCTGTTCTGCAGCCTCCACTGGTGATACCCAGGCAAACAGGGTCTAGAATGGACCTCCAGCAAATTTCAACAGACCAGCAGCTGAGGGTCCTGACTGTTAAAAGGAAAACTAACAAACAGAAAGGACATCCACATCAAAACCCCTTCTGTATGTCACCACCATTAAAGACCAAAGGTAGATAAAATCACAAAGATGGGGAGAAACCAGAGTGGAAAAGATGAAAATTCTAAAAATCAGAACACCTCTTCTCCTCCAAAGGAACGCAACTCCTCGCCAGCAATGGAACAAAGCTGGATGGAGAATGACTTTGATGAGTTGAGAGAAGAAATCTTCAGATGATCAGTAATAACAAACTTCTCCGAGCTAAAGGAGGATGTTCGAACCCATCGCAAAGAAGTTAAAAACCTTGAAAAAAGATTAGATGAATGGCTAACTAGAATAACCAGTGTAGAGAAGTCCTTAAATGACCTGATGGAGCCGAAAACCATGGCACAAGAATTACGTGACGCATGTACAAGCTTTAGTAGCCAGTTTGATCAAGTGGAAGAAAGGGTATCAGTAATTGAAGAGCAAATGAATGAAATGAAGTGAGAAGAGAAGTTTAGAGAAAAAAGAGTAAAAAGACGTAAACAAAGCTTCCAAGAAATATGGGACTATGTGAAAAGACCAAATCTATGTCTGATTGGTGTACCTGAAAGTGACGAGGAGAATGGAACCAAGTTGGAAAACACTCTTCACGATATTGTCCAGGAGAACTTCCTGGAGCAAGGCAGGCCAACATTCAAATTCAGGAAATACAGAGAACGCCACAAAGATACTCCTCGAGAAGAGTACCTCCAAGAAACATAATTGTCAGATTCACCAAGGTTGAAATGAAGGAAAAAATGTTAAGGGCAGCCAGAGAGACAGGTCGGGTTACCCACAAAGGGAGGCCCTTCAGAATAACAGTGGATCTCTTGGCAGAAACTCTCCGAGCCAGAAGAGAGTGGGGGCCAATATTCAACATTCTCAAAGAAAAGAATTTTCAACCCAGAATTTCATATTCCAGCCAAATTAAGCTTCATAAGTGAAGGAGAAACAAAATGCTTCACAGAAAAACAAATGCTGAGAGATTTTGTCACCACCAGGCCTGCCTTACAAGAGCTCCTGAAGGAAGCACTAAACATGGAAAGGAACAACCGGTACCAGCCGTTGCAAAAACATGCCAAAGTGTAAAGACCATCAATGCTAGGAAGAAACTGCATCAACTAATGAGCAAAATAACCAGCTAACGTCATAATGACAGGATCAAATTCACACATAACAATATTAACCTTAAATGTTCATGGACTAAATGCTGCAATTAAAAGACACAGAGTGGCAAATTGGATAAAGAGTCAAGACCCATCAGTGTGCTGTATTCAGGAGACCCATCTCATTTGCAGAGACAGACATAGGCTCAAAATAAAGGGATGGAGGAAGATCTGCCAAGCAAAGGGAAAACAAAAAAAAAGCAGGGCTTCCAATCCTAGTCTCTGATAAAACAGACTTTAAATCAACAAAGATCAAAGAGACAAAGCCATTACATAATGGTAAAAGGATCAATTCAACAAAAAGAACTAACTATCCTAAGTATTTATACACTCAATACAGGAGCACCCAGATTCATAAAGCAAGTCCTTAGAGACCTACAAAGAGACTTAGACTCCCACACAATAATAATGGGAGACTTTAACACCCCAGTGTCAACATTAGACAGATCAACGAGACAGAAAGTTAACAAGGATATCCAGGAATTGAACTCAACTCTGCACCAAGCAGACCTAATAGACATCTACATAACTCGCCACCCCAAATCAACAGAATATACATTCTTCTCAGCACCACATCACACTTATTCCAAAATTGACCATGTAGTGGGAAGCAAAGCACTCCTAAGCTAAGCAAATGTAAAAGAACAGAAATTATAACAAACTGTCTTTCAGACCACAGTGCAATCACACTAGAACTCAGGATTAAGAAACTCACTCAATTTGGCAGACCAAATTGACCTATTCTTAGGACCTCAGTTGCACACTTGAGTCAAGTTAATGTCCATCTTGGGCATCCTCTTTTCAGAGGAAGAAAGAGTAGCTCCACTTCTGCCTGTCCTTCCCCTAGGGGAAAGGGAAGGAGAGGGAAGAACAGCAGCACAAGTGGCTGACAGAGGCAGGGAAAGAACAGCAGAGAGGAAAGAGAGAAAAAGAGAGGGGAAAGAGAAAGAGAGAGAGCAGAGAGAGAGACAAAGAGGGAGTCAAAGAGAGAGAAAGAGAGAGACAGAAAGTCAAAGAGAGAAAGAGAGATAGAGGTAGTAAAGAGAAAACAGTGTAACCTATTCCTTTAAAAGCCAGGGTAAATTTGAAACCTATAATTGATAATTGAAGGTCTTCTGCATGACCCTATAACACTCCAATACCACCTTGCTGTCAGTATAAACAAGGTTGTAGCCTGAAAGCACTGAGGCCTTGCTATCAAAAATCCTTAACCCAGCAGCCTGCAGATGGCCCAAATGCATCTAATCTGTAGCGGCAACTGCTTTGCTAGCAGAAGAAAGTAGAAAAATAGCTTTTAGAGGAAACCTCATTGTGAGTACACCTCATAAGTTCGGAACTACCCTAAGTCAAAAAAAAAAAAAAAAAAAAAAAAGCAAACATGTAGCTTACTAACTCAAAAATCTTACAGTGTGGGGCCATTTTCTCGTAGAAAAAGATGATTTAACATTAACCACTGATAATTGCCTTAACCCAGCAGGTTTCCTAACAGGGGATCTAAATCTTAATTAACTACCACACAAAGGTCTGACCAGACCCAGGAGGAACTCCCTTCAGGACAGTTCCCGGGAGGATAGATGGTTCCTCCCACGTGACTGAGGGAAAAAGACACAATAGGTATTCAGTAATTGATAGGGAAACTCTTGTAAAAGCAGAATTAGGAAAATTGCCTAATAATTGGTCTACTCAAATGTGTGAGCTGTTTCTACTCGGCCAAGCCTTAAAGTACTTACAGAACCAGGAAGGAACCATCTATACCAATTCTAAGTTAATTTGCATTAAACAAGATCTTATTAACAGCAAAGGATAATTGAAATCCCAAACTTACAGGGTTTTCAACAAAAGTAAAGTTTGCTAAAAGTTAACAGTGTAACATGTTATATCTCTCTGCTGTATCCCGAAGTCTGGCACCTTGTGGCTCAGCACCCAAGGGCCATCCAGCTTCCATCTCCTAACACTAAGTTCACTTTGTTTCTCTCAGGACAGGGAGGAAACTTAGCATTCCTCGGGGACCTGAAGGGATGCAGTGAGCATAAAGAATTTTCAAGAGCTTATCAGTCAGTCGCCCTTGTTCATCCCTGAGCGGATGTGTGGTGTTGTGGTGAACCTTTACTGGACACTCTGCCAAATAACTGGAGTGACACTTGTGCTTTAGTCCAATTGGCTATCCGTTTCACCCTGGCATTTCATCAACCAGCGGAAGGAAAAATAAGACATCATGAAGCTAGAGAAGCCCCTTACGGGTCTTTCAACTCTCACGTCTATTTAGACACAATTAGAGTCCCATAGGGAATACCAGATCAGTTTAAAGCTTGAAATGAAATAGCTACAGGATTTGAGTCAATAGTTTGGTGGGTGACAGTTAATAAAAATGTAGATGGAATCAACTACATCTACTACAACCAACAGCGATTTATTAACTACACTAGCGATGCTGTTAAAGAAATAGCTGTACAATTAGGGGCTACTAGCCAGATGGCTTGGGAAAATAGGATAGCCTTAGACATGGTATTAGCAGAAAGAAGAGGAGTTTGCATCATGATTCAAACTCAATGTTGCACTTTCATCCCAAACAACACTGCCCCTAATGGAAGTATAACAAAGGCATTGCAAGGTCTGACTGCTCTATCCAATGAGTTAGCCAGCAACTCAGGGGTAAATGACCCCTTTACAGGATGGCTAGAAACGTAGATCGGTAAATGGAAAGGAATAATAGCCTCAATTCTCATTTCCCTCGCAACTGTAATAGGATTACTTATTCTTGTCGGGTGCTGTGTCATACCATGCATCTGTAAGTTGATGGAGAGGCTCATAGAAATGGCACTTACTAAAACTTCCCTTAACTATCCTTCACCTTATCCAAAGAAGCTTCTTCTTTTGGAAAATCCAGCAGAACAAATAAGCCAAGACATGTTTTAAAAGTTTGAAGAGCAAAATCTATAAGGAAATACAAGAGGAGGGATTGTTAGATATAAGTTCTAAATTTCTCTTCAAAGAATCAATATGTCAGTATGTTTAATTCTTTGCCTCCTACTTTTAAACTTAACTTCCTCATAAAGCAACCTTTTTCAATTACCTACTCCACCCTGGCTCATTCTGATTACCTGCTACCTGCCCTGCTCTGACTCATTCTTCACCCTGCATAACCATTTTTTTTCCCTCCAAAGCACTCACCCCGTCACTCTCTTTAGCCAGTCGGAATTAGTTTAGCCTGTGTGGTCTAACCCTAGCCAATAGGGGAATGATACAGCAGCAGGGGCCACGTGCGTCAGGGATGAGGACTTCTTTCCCTCCCTTGTCCAAGTGTGCACTTGCCACTGCTCCATCTGTAAGGCGCACCCTTATATAGAAGCACCTTGCCTTGCTGAGAATTAAAAGAAAATTTTATATTTGAGTGCTATTTATTTTGCAGCACTGAAACTTTATATATAACATTAATCTTATTTGTGTATGCATATATTTATTTTTATCAGACATTCATTCACTGCCAAACACCTACTATAAGTCAGGCAGCATGTGTTGGAGACAGAGGGGTAGTAAGACAGATGGGAATTCAGGCTTCCCAAACCTTGGATCAATTTGGGTAAATTAATGGGGACTAGGCATTTAGAAAACAACCCCTATTGTATTTTATGGGAAGAACTGAGTTGATAGTGTTATAAATAAAGTTTCGGTGCCACAAAAGAAATTGCGCTCAAATATAAAATCTTCTTTTTAATTCTCAGCAAGGCAAGTTACTTCTGTAGATGGGTGCACCCTTACAGATGGAGCAATGGTGAGTGCACAATTAGACAAGAGAGGGAAAGGAGTTCTCATCTCTGATGTACGTGGTCCCTGCTGCTGTGTCGTTCCCCTATTGGCTAGGGTTAGACCACACAGGCTAAACTAATTCCAACTGGCTAATTTAAAGAGAGTGACGGGGTGAGTGCTTTGGTGGGAAAAATGGTTATGACAGAGTAGATAATCGGAATGAGTCAGGGTGGAGCAGGTAATCGGAATGAGTTAGGGTGGAGCAGGTAATTGGAATGAGTTAGGGTGGAGCAGGTAATCGAAAAAGATAGCTCTACGAGGAAGTTAAGTTTAAAAGTAGAAGGCAAAGAATTGAACATACTGATATATTGATTATTTGAAAAGAAATTTAGAACTCATATCTAACAGTAGGACTCCAGGTGTAAAATAATCCATGAGAACACATGAATATTTGATGCTTTTATTTCTCACTGTGTTCCAGAAAGGATATGAGGGAGCTTAAATTTTTTACTGACATGAAAACACCCAGTAAAGTAGTATATGCACAACTAAAAATCTCAACAAAATTCTATTATACATTAAACTAATAATAATGGATACTATGCATTTGAATATCCACTTTCCTGTGGCAGGATGGTTTGTAAAATATGAAGTCTTTTTTTGCTAGCTCATGCATTGAAAATCCAACGTTCTTGGCTTATATATTCAAAAGGAAAGGCCCAGTTGTGATGTGCAAAGGAGAACAGATGGGTGGAGTGGATATTGTTGCAGTGCTCACTGGTATCCCCTCTTCTGGGCAGAGGCACCCATTTCCCCAGCAACTGCGAACAGCAGGTATCTCTCAGCTGGGTCCGTCGTCAGAAACTGCCCTCAGCCACAGCGAACTGATTAGGCATCAACCCCTTCCACAAGGTAAGGCCTCACCCCCTTCCTCCAAGAAGTGGCTTGTGGCCAATGACTGGGCAATGTGGGGATATAAAAGCCCAGTCTCCTTGTCTCAGTTTGGGCCAACTCTGAAGGGCCAGCAGAGTTGGAGCTACAGTTTACAACACACTGGGGGGCAACTTGTCTTTTAGCCCCTAGTCCTGCCTTTCTCACTTCTGGAGGTTAGCTGGAGGTTACAGAGAGAGAGAGCAGGACTCAAGACTGGATGAGGAGACCCACCATCAGAAGGTATGGCGTGGACAGTTAAGGATGCAGCTGTGTCTCATGGAGACCATTGTAGGCAAACTTCTGAGACCCCATCGCCCCACCCTGGTTCCAAGTCCCTGGCATATATGCACCTAGAAGCTGCTGTGATGGCATTTTGCCGATGCCATTAACTTACCACATCAGTTGGTGTGAAGACAGGGAGACGATCTGTGGGGAGGGGGAAATAACCTAGTCACATGATCCCTTTAAAAGCAGCTTTCTCCCTCTGGCTACAGATAAGGGGGTTAAGTTTGAAGCCCACAGAAGATTTGATGCAGCCTTGCTGGCTTGAAAATGGAGGGGTTCATGTGTAAGGACATGGGTGACCTCCCAGTTAAAGGCCAGCAAGGAAACCAGGACTACAGTCTCACAACCAAAAAGAATTGGATTCTGCCAACAACAGGAACGAGCTTGGAAGTGGATTTTCCCCCAGAGCCTCCAGAGGACTTTGCGCCCTGAGCAGCGAAGCCAGCCATGCTATGCAGAACTTCTGACCTACAGAACTCTGTGCTAACAAATGAGTGTTGTTTTAGTCTGCTAAGTTTGTGGCAGTTTGTTACACAGTAATCAAAAATTAATGTAGAGGGGGAAAATGAACTAGAAGGAGCTCAGAGAAGCTCCTCCCCACCACCACAAGCTGCATTTAAGTGGATCGCGTCAGCTCCAGGAGGAAATCAGGGAAGGTATGTTCTGAATGTGATTAAAATGGAAATTTCACTACATTTGATTAAATATATCTGAGGCTAGGTTGAGTTTTCAAAGTAAAGACAGAATTGGGGGGGAGCTCAAGGTAAAAATTGGTAAAATGAAGTTACATTTTTATGCTTTTGAATCTATGACCTGTGAAATTTATGCTCACTGTTATTGGTTGCTAAAAGTGGTTAAGGGGCTGGGCGCGGTGGCTCAAGCCTGTAATCCCAGCACTTTGGGAGGCCGAGACGGGCGGATCACAAGGTCAGGAGATCAAGACCATCCTGGCTAACCCGGTGAAACCCCGTCTCTACTTAAAAATACAAAAAACTAGCCGGGCGAGGTGGCGGGTGCCTGTAGTCCCAGCTACTCGGGAGGCTGAGGCAGGAGAATGGCGTAAACGCGGGAGGAGGAGCTTGCAGTGAGCTGAGATCCGGCCACTGCACTCCAGCCTGGGCGGCAGAGCAAGACTCCGTCTCAAAAAAAAAAAAAAAAAAGTGGTTAAGACTGTCCTTGCCTACAATTTCAACGGGACAACACACATTCATTTTGCTTTGTTGCAGACGACTCATGTGCATTTTCCCTCGTGCCTGGATCTTCACTGGAACATGGATTAAAAGACTCAAAGGGAAACATCTACCAATTACAACACATGAAGCGTCATGTAAGTTTTGGGATCCTGATCCAAAAAACTGTCAGGAAAACAAATTATGAGGTAATGGAGAAATTTGAACCTGGTTGAATATTTTATAATGTTAAAATGATACACACACACACAGACACACATACGGATACGGATATATACATACACAACGAAAGGCTTGTAGGTGAAATAATGTAATGTCTGTGATTTTCTTCCAAATAATCAGAGGTGGAGATGGGGGATTGGTGGGTTTATAGATGAATTGATCATGAGTTGATGATTGTTGAATCTGGGGTGATGGGTTCCTGGAGGTACATTGTATTTGTTCATTATGACAAATACGTATTTTTAAAATTTGGTATATTTGAAACTTTTCGCTAACAAAAAAAGAAGCCCATTTTGTTTTTTTCTGATTTTGATGCCTGAAGCCACAGCCAGGCCATGCCCTGCTGGGCGCTAGAGTCCCTCAGCAGGCCCCTCTTCACCGAGCAGGAGCTATTCAAGGCACAAAAGGCCCTGCCGTCAGCTTCCTTCATTTCTGTCAAGGTTTATTCGCAAAATTCCCACTGCTCTTCTTTTATATCATCTCTTTTCTATTTCTAAACTCCATTTTATGCTTTTTCTAATTATTCCCAAGAAAGAAGAAACTTGATATCCGCATATGTTGAGACTAAAGATTGCATTGCTGAAAGGGCATACAGAAATAACCCAAAGATAGAATTCTTTCCAAGGAAAGTAGCTGGGAAAGGACTTCTGCCTTATGTTTCTTTAAAGTAAGGTTATTTAACATAGGTCTGAGGAAAGCATAGTGGACCACATTTTGTTTTCCTGCTGATTGCATTTGAACTGAGAAACAAAAGTAAATAAAATGAAAAGTAAGCTCCTTGAAAATATAAATTTAATTTGTTAGACCCTATTGGAGCAGGGCAAAGGAAAAGTCTTTATTATGTAGTTTATTTCCAGTTGATTAACTGTAAAATAGCTAAAGTTTAACCAGAAACCTAAAACTCCTATGTAGTTTGAAATATCTGTGTTCTAATATAGAGCCATTAGTAAGGAAGGCCTTCTTAGTACTGAAAAAACAGCAAGAACTGTCCCTTAGAATGGCACCAAAAAGAATGGAATACTTGGGTATATTTTTAACAAAAGAAGTACAAAACTTAAATGCTCTGAAGACTACAAAACATTGTTAAAGAAGACCTAAATAAATAAATAGACACCTCATGTTTCAGAATCAGAACACCTAATATTGCTAAGATGGCAACACTCCCCATAGTGATCTGTAGAGTTATTTAGTGCAATCTCCATCAAAATTCCAGCTGGGTTCTTTGTAGACATTGATAAAATCATCCTAAAATTCATATGGAAATGCAAGAGACTCAGAATCGCCAAAATCATCTTGAAAGAGAAGAACAAAGTTGGAAGACTCAATTTCCTGATATCAAAACTTACCATAAAGCTATAGCAATCAAGATAGTGTGTTAGTAGCATAAGGAATGACATATAGACCAATGGAATACAATTGAGAGTTCAGAAATAAACCTTCAAATTTTCAGTCAATTGATTTTCGACAAGGGTGCCTAGATAACTCAATGGGGAAAAGAATAGTTTTTTCAATAAATGGTTCTGGGACGGTTGGATATCCACATGTAAAAGAATTAAATGGATGCCTTACCTCACACCATATATAAAAATTAACTCAAAATGGATCAAAGTCTAACTGTAAAAGCTAAAACTATAACATTTGTTAAAAACAATAGATGTAAATCTTCGTGACCTTGGATTAGGCAATAGTTTCTTAGATATGGCACCTAAAGCACAAGTAGCCGAAGAAAATATAGACAAATTGGATTTCATAAAAATGAAAAACTTTTGTGGTTCAAAGGAGACCATCAAGAAAGTAAAAAAAGGGCTGGGCACAGTGGTTCATGCCTGTGGTCCACACTACTCAGGAGGCTGAGGCAGAAGGATTACTTGAGTCCGGGAGTTTGAGGCTGCAGTGAGCTACAGTTGTGCCACTACACTCCAGCCTGGGCAACAGAGCAAGGCCCTGTCTCAGAAAAAAAAAAAAAAAAAAAATGGGAGAAAATATTTGCACATTGATATTTAGAATATACAAATAACTGTTAAATATCTAGGATATACAAATAATTATAAAAAGACATACAACCCAATTAAAAAATGGGCAATGGATCTAATAGACATGCACCAAGGAAAATATGCAAATTACCAATAAGTGCATAAAAAGATGCTCAGTATCATTAGCTATCAGAGAAATGCAAATCAAAAGCACAATGAGATACCACTTCACTCACACTAGGATAGCTCTAAGCAGAAATACATATAATAAAATGCGTTGGCTATAGGATAAAGAGAACTGGAGTCTTCATATATCATTAGTGGGAATATAAAATGGTGCAGCCGCTGTGGAAAACAGATTGGCAGTTCCTCAAATGGTCAAATATAGAATTACCATATGGTCTAGCTATTCTACTCCTAGGAAAATACCCAAGAGAAGTGAAGACATATGTCTACATAAAAACTTGTAGATGAATGTTCACAGTAGCATTATTCATAGCCTGGGGGCTAGATGACTACTTATAAGATGGCTCACTTGTAGGGCTGGCACATTGGTGCTGGCTGTTGGCTGGGAGTGCAGCTGGGGCTATGGGCCTGAGGACCTGGGTGTCCTCTCCATGGACCTCTCCATGAGCTGTTGAGCTTCCTCCCAGCAGGATGACTGGGCGCTGAGAATGAGGAACATCCCAGGAGACAGCAAGTAGAAGCTGCTGGTTTCTTCAAGTCTGGGTCCAGAAACTGGTACCATAACTTCTGTTGCACTTTATTGGGTAAAGCAGTCACAGAGCCTAGATTCAAGGATGGGGACAATGGACCCCAGCTCTTGATGGAAGAAGCGTTAAAATTTTGATGACATGCTTTGTAACTTTCACACCCCATGGTGATTTTCAGAGCTGGGATTGAATCTAGTTATGTCTGACTTCAGAGTTCAAAATCGTAAAACTTCTGCTTTGCATTTCAAGTAGGAGGGGTGAGAGACCCTGGGATGGAATAATGAACAGGCTATTTCAAATAGAATTCGTTGGTATTGAAATGGGTGGTTGTTATGGCTATGCTACCCTGCTCATAAACCAGATCATTTTGAAAAAAGTGCTTGCAGTATTTCTGGCAAATTTCAATGATGTCACTTTAATGCTGAGTTTCTGGAGGTGGGAAGGCTGCTTACATCAGAGATGAGGCTATTAAAGAACAAACAGGAGATGGGCTTGTGTTCCTTTTAGCAACAGATCTGTGGCTAGGAGTTGCCATTAGTGGAAAAAGCTCTGTCTTTGCTTTGGTTTAGGCAGAGAAGAGCATTCTCTTTACTGCCTTAACTCAACACCAGGTAACTCAGCAGGACTTTAATCCTTGGGCTACAATCAAGCCACTCAAAACCCCATTATTCCACCTGACAGATGGGCATGTGTCAGCATGATTCAAACTTGGTAGCACATCAAAACGGGGAGTCAGGGCTTCATTCAGCCGTTGGTGTTAAGATGCAAATAGAATCCAGCCTCTTTTTTTCTTCTATTCTGTCAGTGTTCCCAAAAGTTGCTGCCCACAGGATGGGGAAATTCCAGCCATCGCCTACATTTGATTTAGACATCTTGGATTTTGATACCCTAGAGATGAAGATGTGCATGAGTCACAGCTGCTAAAAAATGAGTCTAAGAGTATACAACGTGGCAAATAGGATCTTGTTGCCTGGATAATAAGAGATGTTCCTGAGTGAACCTGTGTGGAGGGACTGGAGCCTTACCATGGAAGTGGCCTAGGGAGTACGTCCAGGGATGCGCGATCTTCCAATGGTACCCATTAATAAGGAGAACATAGTCATCTTTGCTAACCATAAAGCTTATTTTCTAGAATAAGGCATGCTTACTGGGATTTCCAAGAGCCATGATCCTGGAACCACATTGGGATGACCCCCTCCCAATGCAGCACGGCACAGGCTGTATCTATCCAGATGCTTCCTCCAGGTCCTCATCCTTGGAGTGGTCCAGCTTAAAGTGCTCTGTGAGGATAATTTGCAGAGTGGCTACAGTCTTTGGGAGAAGGATGACTGTCTACTGACAGTTCTATTACAGTAATAATCAAGAAAACTACTTTATGGGATGACTGCAAGGGGTTGTGTCCCTAGGACTAGGAAGGACGAGGAACCTGGCATAGGACAGAACCGTCTGTCAGAGGGCCCTGTGACAAGGCTTTTCCTTCTACCGTGCCCTGTTCTGAGTGACCAGAGGACTACCAAGGAATATTCCCAGAGTCTGTACCTGGCAGAGCTGATGGTGCAACTCGCTGCAGACTTGCACAGGCTGTAACTCTTCCACCTCTAATGGACCAGACGCCATTAGCGCCATCGATCTCTGGCCAGGATGCAGACTGAACCCCTCCCTGGCTGATTTATGAGAAAGGTACCGAGACAAGAGCATCGACAGACTGGCTCCTGGGGTGTGGTCCAGGCCGTGGCTGGAATCCTTTCAACACCAGCCTTTCATCAGGAGCAAAGACCTCAGAAGTGAAGAAGAAGAAAAAAGCAGAGAAGTCGAGGCCGACAATTTGTCATCAGTTGGCGGTCTAAGGCAGCATAGGTAGAAAAAGCAGCCTGGAGGTTTAGGAGCACAAAGCTGGTAGAATGAGGACCATTAGGAGAGCAAAGGTTTAGGTGAGCAGCTCATCTGGAGAAGTCAGGGTCAAGAGTAAAAGCTTAAAGGCATCTGGTGGCCTCTGCCTTCCCACTCCTTGCAGATGGAACTTGCCTGTCATTTTCAGATCCAGCCCCGCAGAGTTCCTGCGTCAGTCCTCACTGAGAAGACAGTATTTCAGCAGTAATCTCAGCCCCTGACCCAGGGGATTTAGAATGAAGTCAGTGATCTGGGATACAGAGGCCTGGTCACAGTGGGCAGGCTCCCTCTTCTCTCTCAGGTATGATTCTATTTTGCTGCTCTGCTGGCCCGAGCCCCAGAAGACATATGCTGTGTGCTGCCAATTGGCCTTGTACATGGCTTTGTGCCTTCTTCTCATCTCGTCTGATTATGCTACCCAAGGCCTCTGAATCGTACCCTATGGGGGTTTGTAACCTGCTGCCTCCCATCAGCCTCCCATCTCCAGGCATTCATAGATCCCTGTGGGGGGCCCTGTGGTGGTAAGAGGTGTGTGCTGACTGTTACCCCCTGCCTGACTGGCAGCTGGATCGCAGCCTGCAAGACCCTGAGCTGAGGACCCAGCCTGCTGTGACCAGGCCTCTATATCCCAGATCACTGACTTAATTCTAAACCCCCCAAGTCAGAGGCTGAGATTGTTGCTGAAATGCTATCTGCTCAGCAACGACTGACGTGGGAACTCTGCCCTGGGCTGGATCCGAAGGTGACAGGTAAGTCCCACCTTCCCTAGACTCCAGACCCATGGACGCTGTGAGATCATAAACACAGGTTGTTTTAAGCTGGTAAATATCTGATAATTTGTTACCCAGCAATAGAAAAAGAACCACCATGTTCGAGCTTTCTGCTGCCTCCTCTGGCCAGGCTGTCTTGTTTGTGTGTGACCTGGTCCTCCCAGTGTCATGTTCTATCATTCCAGGGCAGAATGTCCTTCCAGCAGCTGCTCTGGAGTCTGGCTGGCGGGACTTGCGCACCTCAGTGGGTGAGCTCCGCTTCAGACGGAGGACCCTGCTTCCCAGGCTGCCTTCCCCTCTGTTGGGGCTGAGATGAGACCCAGAGCATGACAATGTCCTCAGAGGAATGTAGCAACTCATCGCCTAGTGGTTTCAGGACCACAATAAGAAATCATGTTTAGCTCTCCGAGCCTCCTGCCGGTAGTGCTCTTGCCACCCAAGTTCTAAACGAATTGAGGAAAGACAGAGGAGTTGGCAGACAGAGACCAACCTAGCACCTTTCCTACTGATGAGGATGGTATGTGAGGAGGAGGGTTAGATCTACAGGCCTCGGGTCTTCTGATCACAACAGCCCAGCAACCAGGCAGGCCCAGGCCCAGGCCCAGGCACGGGGAATGTGGAGCAGAAGGTGGGCTTTCTGCAGTGGGACTGCTCACAAGCAGATGGAGACAGCAAGGGGCTGGGTACACGAGGCTCTCCGTCATGGCAGAGGCCACTCCAGTTTTGCTGAGCAGAAGTGAGGAAGACCAGAGGCCAGAATGGCCTGTTTGTTAAGATTGTTTCTGCGTGGAAGAAAATACCGGGAGCAAAGAGGCATCTCCCCGACTGCCACTATTGGTAAAGGGGAGAAGCCTCAGAGACACCAAGTCCTCTCTGGCTAACCTTGCAAAGCTGGGACAAACCCTCCCACCGGCAGCTCAGCTGACAGACTGGGCATCTTCAGTTCCAGCCAGAGTGGAGGCAAAGCCAAAATGGCCACAAAACACACCAGTGGATACACTCGCTGAGCACATAGTTCTTAGCCTAAGTGAGCTGTTTGGTCAGAGATTTCCTGGTGAGGGGAATGTCTATTAGTTACACGGTACCAATTCTTAAAAAAAAAATTGTGGTAACACATATGTTATTTTATATGACTTCAAATTTAGTGTTTAGCCGTTTTAAGTGTACAGTTTAGTGACAGTAAATACATTCACATTCTTGTGCAAATGTCACCACTATTCATCTCCAGAACTTTGTCATCTTCCTGAAGTAAAACTATATCCATTAAACACCAACTCTGTGTTCCTTCCTCTAGCCCCTGATTACCACCGATCTACTTTCTGTCTCTAGGAATTTGACTACTCGTATGTCTGAGTCAGTTCAGGCTGCTGTATAACAAAAACACTACAGATTAGGTAGCTTAAACAGCAAATACTTATTTTTCACAGTTCAGGATCCGCCCCCGCCTGCATTCATAGGTACCAAATACAGAGCAGACTTTCACAGGATTCAGGCTGTCTGGCCAGTACATGTGGTAAAAATTACACACTGTCAATATTGCTCCCTTGAGCTGAGCATCAGATGCAGTGTTTGACTTGTGTTTAGAGGCCATTTTATATGAAAAATTTGAATCTGTATCAACAAAATCACCTTCAGGATGGCAAGATGCTCACCAGGTGGGCTGCCCCAGATGCTGAGACTGTCCTCGAAGATAGCAGAGTCCTAGCTCCACTCCCTGCTCGTGCCAAGGCACAGGCCCACTGGGTGCAGGAGGTGGGTGGCAGGTGCTGTGACATGGTCTTTTCTCACGCTCTGCAGGTCAGAATGGGTTTAATTTGCATATTCACTCTTAAAGGGCATATAATGTGGCTCCACTCTCAGCCACAGGCAGCTGGTTTTCCTGCTGGTTCCAGAGTCTCTCCTGGTCTATCACTGCCTTGCTCCTCTCTGGCCCCATTGGCTGGGAGCACCTTTGCTTTCTGATCTCAGTGTGGCTTTTGGCCTTGGTTCCCCTCCTGGATTAACAGCTCCCAGTGGTTTGGCTTCTGGATTGTCGGGGCTGTTTAGCCCTGACGTTGTGGTCTTTTGCGGCGTGGTTTGCTCTGGGGTTAACTGTTCAGCTTGGACTCGTGGACTTTGGGGTTCAAGTTCAAAATGAAGTGCCTTGTCCCCACCTCAGAGTGTTCCAGGCCACCTCTTAGCAGGGGCCCTTTCCATTGGAGGGCCAGGTCAGACACTGGAAAGTTCTCGTTCTTCTGGAATCTGCTTACTAGTTTGGTCCTGGTTATTGCTTTGAATGTCAGGTCTGCGGCTGGGTTGCTCTTGCTCTGGGATATCCTGGTTCCACTCGTGTGAGGAAGGAAGTTTTCCATATCACTTCGGAAACATCTTCTGGGATCTAGGTTGTTCTGTGTACTCTGATGGGGTGTTGGAGCAGTGCATGAGGTTCATTTCCTGAACATCTCTGTGCACCGTTGCTATGCTCCATGCTTTCCCTGCCCAATGGAGGACGGCTCATCATCACAACTCCAGGAGCGTGGCGTTAATATCTTCCCACTGTGGTCAGTGGAAACAGATCCAGACAGCTCAAGCAACTGGCCAAGGGGTTCATAGCTGGTGACCAGCAAATCCTGTTCTGCCTGATTCCAAAATTCATACCTTAACACTCCACCACACAGTGCCCAGCAAAATCCTAAAAGTGGGTAAATCTTATCTTAGTTTCTTTCAGCATCTTTCATCTCTCTACACTCCATCCATGAAGCCACAGCTCAATACGGTACCACATGTTGTCCCGGGCTCTTGGGCAGAACCCTAAACTATGGTTTATTCCTTAATTTCTCCCCTCATTCTCAAATAATTTGCCCTGAGGCCATCCCAGCAGGCTTGGCACTGGGCTGAGTAATTTATAGGGAAAAATGACTGCAATGTTAGTAGGAATCTGTGTTTCCATACTCTTTGCTTCTGTTGAAATGTTTACCCTTTAACGAAACTCTAGCTCAGAGGACCGATGGTAGGAATTTGAAATGTGTCGTAACCCTGGAATGGCAAATATTTTTGGATAGGTGTTGCAGCCTGAACTGTGTTCCCCCAAAATGTGTATGTTGAGGTCCGAATTCCCAGTACCTCAAAATGTGGCTATATTTGTATTTAAAGAGGTAATTAAGTGAAAACAATTAAAGCACTAATCCACTATGACTGGTGTCCTATAAGAGAATATTATGACACAACTGGCACAGAAGGAAGATGATATGAAGACATAGGGAGAAAAAATGGCCATCGCTAAGCCAACTCCAAAAATGGCCATCTCCAAGCTTAGAGAGAGAGAGGCGTCAGAAGAAACCAACCCTGCTGACACCTTGATCTTGGACTTCCCAGCTTCCAGGACTGTGAAAATAGAAGTTTCTGTTGTTTAAGCCAAGTCTGCAGTCCTTTGTTACGACAGCCCTAGCAAACTAATACAATAGGCCTTGTCAGTATACCGCAAATATCGAGTCATGCAGCAGAGGCTAATGCATATGGGCGGGAACCGCAAGCTCCAGCGACCCCTTGGCGGGGAGGGGAAATGCACCAGCTCCTTCTTGGCTTCCCACCACTAAGTGCTGTAAGGAGCCGAGAAGAGCTTTGTGGTCAGCACATCTAAGCACTTTGATGGGATATATGAGATCAGAGACCTCGTAATCACCTCCCAGGAGCCAGACAGAAAGGCAGGGTGATGGAGTGGTGGGAACAGCTTGGAGCCAGGCCTATGTAAATCCAGGATCTGCCATTTGTGCTACACAACCAGGAACAGGTCAGCACCCTTTCTGGGCTGTGGTTTCCTACAACAGGAATAATAATGCTGACCTCACAGGGCTGCAAGGGTTATGTGCGCGTTCCACATGATTAGGAACACATGTACTTCAGGAGCAATCAGGAAATGAAATCCCATGAAGTGCAAAATGGGCTGGGTGTGGTAGCTCACGCCTGTAGTCCCAGCGCTTCGGGAGGTCCAGGCAGGAGGATCACTTGAGGCCAGGGGAGTTCAAAACTAGCCCCAGCAACACAGTAAGACCCTGTCTCTACAGAAAAAAATTAAAAATTAGCCAGGCGTGATGGTGTATACATGTAATCTTAGCGACTTGGAAGGCTGAGGTGAGAGGCTGTCTTGAGCCCAGGAGTTTAAGGTTGCAGTGGGCCATGATTGTGCCACTGCACTCCAGCCTGGGCAACAAAGACCCCTGTCTCAAAACAAAAAAAGTGCAAAATGGCAGAGTGACCCTGTGGCTGTCTTTCCTTATTCCCAGATTAAGATAATTCACTGTGGGTGGCACCTGGCTTTTTGCTCACATCTCAGCCATATGTCCCAGGGTCAGGAGGTGCAGGCCTGGCTCTCCTTTCCTGGAGCTGCAGTTTAGGACTTGTCCAGTCTGGGCCTCATTCTCACCCTATCGGTCACACATAGGCCCAGAGAGGCAACTCTGACCTAGACAACAGCGAAGTTAATAAAAGATACGAGAATAAGCCCTTTGTGAGTACTACGATGGGGAGGAAGCAATGCTTGCTCTTTTCAGCCCAACATACACTAAGGACCAGACCAAGCATAAGTCTGTTAGCCAGGAATGGCCGACTGCCATTGTCACCACTGCTGGGCCATGTGGCCTGGCAGGTAGGAGCAAGCTGACTTCAGGTGAGGTCTGGTGAGAATTCCCAGGTCGCAGCACGCAGGAGACTCCAGGGCCAGCAACCCACCGGGGGCTCCAGTTGCATTTGCCTCTTGGCAAAGAATGGATATGAGCCATAGCAGGTCATAGGCATGGAGGACACTGGATGGGTGACTTTGGCTGAGCCTCAAAGGGTGACCCACCGTCATCCTCAAAGAAGAAAAGCTGATTGGCAAAAACAAAAACAAACAAACAAAAACCAACGGTGGAGAGCACATCTTTTCCAACAGACAGAGCCAATCCGAGGGAACACAGAAACTTGAAGCTCAGCAACAGTCTCAGGGAGCTGGTAGGGAAGGCAGTCGGGAGACAGCCCTTTGCTGGCAGTAGTGGGAAGACACATGGGCACTGTGGAGGAGGCAGAAGTGCTGGCAGAGAAAGAGCGACAGGGCTTCAAGGAGCTTCAGTAATTTAGTAAACAGGTGGACATCAGGCAGGAAGCAAGCACAGAAAGTCCAAAATGTCCTTGAATTCAGGAAAGTCCCCAGGCCAGTCTGATTTCACTAAACCAACGCTTCCATCGCCCCCATCAGTGAGTTATTTAAGAAGCTATTTCCAAAGTGTGGCAGCATGGACATTATGTTGAGTGGAAGAAGCCAGATAAAGGAGTAGGTTTTCTATAATTCCACTTATGTAAAATTCAAGAAGAGACAAAACCTGGTAGAAATCTGAACAGTTATTTTCTAGCTAGGGAGGGGAACTGTTGCAGGGGATTGACTGGAACAGGAAATAGAGAGTATTCTGAGGTGAGGGAAAAGTTTTCTATCTTGATTGGGTGGTAGTTGCTTGGGTACAAAACTCAGTGAACAGTACAGTTGAAATCTATACATTTTATTGATTTAAACTGTACTCCGATAAAATTAACTGATATACACATACACGCACTTACTTCCAATTACCTGCTATGTATAATTCATTGTGATAAGTGTCTACAAGTTACAAGCAAATCAAAATAGAACCTGCCCTAAGAAAGTTTACAAAGAATAATAGTAGAGACAAAATAAAAGACATGGTCCACAAGTCATAGTTCAAGACAGATAGTGATAGCGTCCCCAAGATAAATAGCTATAAAGTGACATCAGTAGCCAGAGGAAGGAAGAAGACCTCTGGCTAGAGGGACTCATTTGGCTTCATAGAGGAGGCAGCACTTGAGCTGGGCCTTGAAAGAGGTGGGCAAGAACATTCCAGGTAGAAGAAAGAGCAAAATAAAGGCAGAGTGGCAGTATGGCTGGGAAGCAGCAATAGTTCAATCTACTTGAGATGCAGATCATGAGAAGAGAGCAATGACAGAAAAGGCTACAAAGCAAGTAGGATCAGTTTGTACAGGACCTTGAATGTCAGGCAAAAGAGTGGATTTAGCTTGGCCAACAAGGCGAAACCCTGTCTTTACTAAAATATACAAAAATTAGCCAGGTGTGGTGGCACACACCTGTAATCCCAGCTACTCCAGAGGCTGAGGCATGAGAATCTCTTGAACCGGGGAGGCAGAGGCTGCAGTGAGCCCAGTTTGCGCCACTGCACTCCAGCCTGGGCAACAGAGCGAGACCCCATCTGGAAAAAAAAAAAAAAAAGAGAGAGAGAGTGGATTTGAGCAGAGGTGTGATATTGCTGTAATGTACAGGTTAGACCCAGGTGGAAAGAGTCTGGAGGGTGGGCCTACTTTTCACAGTCATATAGTTCCTTGCCTTCCAAAGAGTGATCCATAGACCAGGACCATTGGCATCACCTGGGAGCTTGCTAGAAAGGCACAGTATCTAGCCAATAAGACCTAGTGCATCAGAACCTGCATTTTAACAAGATACATGGATAATTCTTAGGCAAATCTAAGTTTTAAAAGCACTGATCTAGATGTTAAAAGCACTGGTATGGAAGTGAGATAATGGATTTGTCTTCCGTACCAGCAGGGGGATCTGAATCAGTCCTTCGCTACCCCAAACGCTGAGCCCAACAGGGAATACAGGTAGATAATTGATCTTCATGTTGCTGTTTGACATAACAGGAAGGACAGTTCACTCCTGGAGGCCCGCTGAAGAGCATGTGAAATCTCAGGGTGAGGAAGGGGTAAATAGTTTAAAGCAGAAATGCTGTCACTCCTCCATTTCATGTTGGCATCTCATCGTGAAGACCTCTGTGGATTGGTGATGCTCATCATCATTAGTGATGACGTGGATCAGTGCTCTTGGGCTGTGGTGAGTGGAAGCCAAGATTATTTCATCTGAATAATTTATCATCCCCCAGCATTAGAGATAGAAGATGTGGCCAGGTACTATTAAGTTCTTTCAAAGGTTATAGACCCTTCTGATCGTTTCTTGGCTGCCATTTTTAGTTAGGTCTCCATATGCTTTGCCAGACTTGGTCAAGATAATTCCACTTAAAAAAAAACAAAAAAGCTACTTTTGTCTGAACCATCTGTGAATTCTCCTGTTTTGAGTCTCCACTTAGCCAGCATCTTGACTTGTCAATGATGTAGAAGCAAGAGGCAAGGAAATCATGGGCCCATCCCACTCAAAGGCTGACTCCCTTCTAGCTGCTTCTCAGTGGTTCTGCCTCATTGATGATCTTACATCACGTTCCAGAGAGTGATGGAGGACTGACAGAAAGGATGTAAGCATGAGCCATTCCGAATATACTAAGAACTTAGTGAAGGCATAGGGACCTATAACTTCTATCCCATTCAGACTCATAGCGAATGTTCTGGAGATAGGTCATGGTTCTCCTTTAACTACAAATCTGGCATCAGGTCTCAGGGAATGACTGACAGCTTCAAAATAAGTCGTGAATCTAAATAGCAACAACCAAACATGCTAAGTTCGGACTCCCAGGCTATTCTTGTGACGAGTATTAGCAGGAGTGCTTTAATTGCTGGCACCTGGGAAAACAGGCACTCAAGTTCTGTTGTGAAAAGACCAAGCTGACAGTCAAGAGACCTCACCTGGGCACGAAGATCAGTTCTCCTTCTCTTGTTCTTCCTCGCACCAGCAGAATGACTTTGTGAGTTATTTCATCTATTTGAGTCTTAGTTCCTCATTTGCACAATGTGAACAAAAACAACACTACACCATTGGGATTTTGTGGGAATCACTGAGTGTTCTGAAGCGGTTCAGCCACATTAACACCAGAACCTACTGATGAATTCCAGTTCTGTAAAATAATCTAAGTAGCCCAAAAGGTCCTCAATTAAATACATAAGGAATCCCATTCCTTTTGAACAAAGAAGCAAATAGGTTTTAATCTCATTGAAAGTAGTTTGGGAGCATCTTTTTTAAAGAAACCAGAAATAGAAAATTATTTTGAGTGCGTCTTTAGGCGAGGCATTCTTTTCCATTACCCAGCCTACCATATAGAACTGTCTTCAGAGCACTTAAGAAAACCAAATCTAGAGACGGCACAGGCAGACCTGTCTTCTCTGGAACACTCAGAACCTGGACCATGCCTGCTCTGGCCCCTGGCCTCTCATAAAGCAACTCTCTCCCACAGATTAAGAATCTTTCAAGAAGATATTTTTGTGATTCTCATTTGTGCTATTGTTGTTAGATTAGAATCTTTGCTCTTTCTCCTGCAAAGAGGGAGAAAAGTGATTACAAGACTCTTTTACTATCCTGTATTTGATAAGTTGCTAGCCTGAACAACCTTTAAAGATCTTCCAAAAGTCAAGATTCTGAGACTGTTCAGAACTCTTACAGACTTCTTGGCATACATTAGAATGTGCAAAGAGTATCTCCAGTGTCAGCAACAAACAAACAAACAAAAAACCCAAACAACAACAAAAAACCTTTCTAGGAATAAGCCATTCAAAAGAAGGTGTATTCTTTTGGAGAATCTCAGAAGTACAGTTTGAGAGAAATAAGATTGATCTAGAAAGATGATTTTCCCACTCACGTAGTCACATTCCTGCTTGAGAATTTATAATGATCTGTCTGGTTTCCTATTTCTGTATGTATTTATTCATTCACCAATAAACATTTGTGGAATGCCTATAGGTACTGTGACTGTAGGGTTATAGCAGGAACATGAGAGGGATGTGGTCCCTGCCGCATAGCATGTATACTGCAGAACCTCAGTTCTGATAGCCCTCTCCTAGACTCTGGAGTTCATTCTTTGACCAATCAGAAGGAATTTAAAATACAGTCCTATAAGATTATAATGGAGCTGAAAAATTTCTACAGCCTAGTGACATTGTAGCTGTTGTAAAGTCATATCACACTTACTGTATTTTAAACATAAATTTAGCGTAGCTGGAGTGTACAGAGTTTGTAAAGTCTACTGTAGTATACAGTAACGTCCTAGGCCTTCACATTCACTCACCACTCACTTACCCAGAGCAACCTCCAGTCCTGCAAACTTCATTCATGGCAAATGCTTTATACAAGAGTATCTTTTTTTTTTTTAACCTTTATATCAAATCTTACTGTACCTTTCCCATGTTTAGAAATGTTTAGATACATAAAATATTTACCATTGTGTTTCAATTGCCTACAATAATCAGTACAGTAACTTGCTGTACAGGTTTGTGTCCTAAGAGCCGTAGACTATAGCATATAATCTAAGTGTGTAGTAGGCTACACCACCTAGGTTTGTGTAAATGAACTCCATGAGTTCACATGATGATGAAATTGCATAAGGATGCAGTCTTGGAATGTATCCCCGTTGTTAAGCAACACATGACTGGACTCTAACATTCCAGTGACTCATCAAATCAGCCCTGCTCTAATCTTAAACGCTGTTGGTTCAAGTAAGCAGCTCCAGCCTTCCCTTTGAAAGGAGGAACAGCATGATGGACAAGCTGCCTGGGATCTGATAGGCCAGGGCTCAACCTTGGCTCACCCACTTTCTGGCTGTGGGGTGGGGCTTAGGATGAATTACATAAGTTCTCTAAACTTTAGTGTCTTATCTGTAAAATGGGTATGTTGGAAGGCTTAAGCAAGCTGAATTTTGAGAAGTGCCCTGTTCAGGGCCCCGTACAGTGAGTATCCAATAAATAAATGATGGCCATTATTACTATTATTCCCCTGTTTAACTGGTTTTGTCCTATAACCTTGTACTTGAGTCCCCGTCCTAGTACTTTGGCCTGTCTGAGACTAGCATCTTGCCCTATTCATTTAACACAATTTTTCTCATCACTTTATATTATGAAATTTTCAGGCATAAAGAAAAATTGAAGGAATTTTAAAGTGAACATCCATATATCAACCACCTAGACTTTACTATTTTTTACTGTCTTTGTTTTATCACATATGTATCTATTTTTCCATCCCTCTATTCATCCATCAATCCATTTAACTTTTTTCTTTTGAGGTAAATCTTACAATCAATGCAATGCTCAAATATTTAAGGTTATGATTTGTTGAATTTTGGTAGTTGCCTAAATCTGTATAACCCAAACCCCTATCAAGGCATAGAATGGTACTGTAATGCCAGAAAGTCCCTTATGCCAGCTAATTCCCACCATTCCTTCCTCCCCAGAGGCACCATCAATCTGATTTTTTTGGTATCATCATCGTTTTGATGGATAGCTCTCTTTTTTTTGTACATTCATTTTGCTTATTCTAGATTTCAAATAAATGTAATTATAATGTATAGACAGTAGTACATACTCTATCTGGTTTCTTTCACTTAGCATGGTTTTGAGATTCATTGATGTTGTTTTGTGTATTAGTAATTTGTTCCTTGTTATTACTGAGCAGCATCACATTATATGAATATACTGCAGTTTGTGTATCTGTTTTCCTATTGATAGATACCTGGGAGTTTCCTAGTTTTGGATATTATAAATCTGAGCTTTTTAAATGAATATATATTTCATTTCACTTGGATAAACGCCTAGCATAGAACTTTTGGGCCATAGGGTAAGTGTATGTTACCTAGCAAGAAATTGCGAGATACCAGTATACCTCCACCAACAATATATGAGTTCCTGTCACTCCACTTCCTCACCAACATTTGTTGCAGTCAGTGTTTTTAATTTTAGACATGCTTGTGGTTATGTAGTGGTATGTCTTTTGGTTTTAATCATTTGCTGCTCCCTGATGACTAATGGCATTGAACGATTTTTTACATCCTTATTGGCCATATGTATACCTTCCTTGTAAAGTATCTGATCATATTAATTGACCACTGTTTAGCTGTCTTTTTATTATTGGATTATAGTAGTTCTTTATTCATCCTAGATAATAGTTTTTAGTTGTCTGAATGTTTTATCCAAGTCAGCAGCTTGCCTATTTGTTTTCTTAACAGTCACTTGATGAGCAAAAATTTTCAATTTTGATAAAAGCTACCATTTTTTTCTTTCATTGTTGTTATTTGCTGTTTCCTGAGAAATGTTTTCCTACTCTTAAGTTTTAGAGATATGCTTTCCCTTAAAAACTTTATTATGTTTATGTTAACTGCTATGTTCAGGTTATGCACCCATCATGTAACATTTTCTGTTTGATGGGAGGTAGGTGCTGAGGTTTATTTTTTAGCATGTGAGAATCTACTTGTTTCTATATAATTTATTGAAAAGGCATTCTTTTCTTTATTGCATTGCTTTGGCACCTTTGTGGAAAATCAATTGAACATTTGCTTCTGACCAAGATGATGTAACAAGTACCAGACTGACCGCTGAGACTTAAAACACTAAAAACCTTAAGGAAAATCTGTGACCCGATAGCTTCTACACTGGGCAACAGGCAGCATGAGAAAGTCATCTCCGTGACAGGAGAGGCAAGTGAGGCGGCCCGCGACGGCCCCAGCTGACTGTCTGGAGAGTCTCTTGAGCTGCAGCGCTGGGAGGGGGGACCCATGCAGAGCCTGGTTGTGTCACAGCTGAGGAGTCCGCATGGAGGCCCCGGAGGCCACAGCCGGACGCAGAGGAGAGCGAGCGAGCCCAGGACCCGGAAGTGACCCGGAAGTGGGCGCTCACAGCCGCGGGGGTGGGGCAGAGGCCTTATGGGCAGGTTCCTTGAGCTTCCTGTGGGGCCCGCGCAGCCCTGAGCTTTCTCAGGGTCCCTTCCCCACCTTGCCCTTCATGGGCTGACTCTGCATCCGCGCTCGTCGCTACTCTGTGTTAGGCTCGTGTTGGGGGACATGGCTTCTCTGCTCTTCCAGTCCTGCCTCCCAGCGTCCTCAGGAGGCCCCACGGAGGCCTTGGAAAAGAGCTCGCGCGTGAGTACGAATCCCGCTCCTTGTGTCTGGAACTAACATTGTTGTGCTTAGGCCACACTTAAGAATTTATTACCATTTTAACTGTTTCCTTCCAACCTGCTTTTTCGGGCAGCCGTGTCCTCCTCCATCTCTGACAAAGGTGTGTCCCCCACTTTGGTCGGAGGCACTTGTCAGTCTTTGGAATTGTGTTCATTGTCTGGTAGCCTCACCTCCTCAGATGGGCTCAAGAAAAGTTACGATGCTTTAGAACGTCAGGCTTTTTCTTGTTAGAATGGAAGCCACACCCTCCTAAGCGAAGTGGAACTCGGCCTCATTCGTTTTAACAAACATTTACTGAGTGCCTTGCTTGTCAGGCTCTGCACATGCAGACAAGATGAAACATGGCGTTCTTTGTTCGCAGACCATCTACTGAATCAGACGAGGAGCTGCCACCGCAGGATGTGGTCATTGTCTTTGTTAATGACAATTGGGCACCTGAGGCTGTCTGGGATAGCCAAGAGAGCTTTCACCTGGAAAGCAAAGCTCACGTGGATGTCTTGCAGAGGAATAGAGGTTTCCAGGTGGGCAAAGGAGGCGAGGACATCCTAGGCAGAGAGAACACCACACCTGTAGTCACAGTGGGATGAAATAGCAAAGCTGCCCTCATGAGGGCCTGGTCCTGAACCCCAGGTTTGCTGCTGGAGCTCCCTGACAGTCACCAGCCATCTAGATTTTATAGCAGACAACTCCCCACCACAAACACAAGCCTATGCAAGTGGGCCTTTCAGGGATCCTGTTGTCCTTGTCATAGCTTTATTATACTCTCCCATGATGCAGGATCCCTGAGTCTTTGTCAGCCACTCTCCCAGACCATGAGCTCCTCAAAGGCGGTGATGGTTTTGTACATCCCTGCATTCCCTGCCCCCAGTCCAGCATCTGGCTTGGTAGAAGGTCAGGAAGTGTTGGATGAACTGAAATCAAATAATGTTCCTGAATGCCCCATCAGGGTGTTTGGATCACTCTCTGGCTGCTGTTCCTCAGATGTGAATGCACTCCTAAAAAGCAGGGTGTCTAGGAGGTCAGCATACAGATTTCATGGTCATTTTGTTTGTTTTAAATTGAAGCAGGTGGTGGAGGGTAGGGACCATCTTATTCCAGGCTCTCATTACCTCCTGGAATTTGCAAGTCTGGTCTTTTCTAAATGTTAACTTTTAGTGAGCTGAATTATTCATTTATTCCCCTACCCGGTGACATTTTGATTGCTGCATTCACTGTTTAAATTTTGAATGATCTCAGATTCTATTTGAGCCTGCCTCGGACACAGTAATAACTGCCACAGGAGAACAGAGAATCTCTTGCTCGGCAACAATGGTTTCAACTGTAATTTTACAAAGCAAGTAACTTCCGCTTAAACCAAGGAAACAACGGAGGAATCTGTTTTCAAATGTGACATTCTTTCCCATGGGAAGTGCTTTCAAATGTGTTTTGGTTCTGCCTTTTGCTTTTGCCTGCCTTCTTGTCTCTCACCAGGAGAACAATGTCATATTTTGCTAGAACATAACTCTATCTTGGGTACATGGGATAAAAGGATGACTTTTTACTATTTAGTAGTTAATTGTGGGAAAGTTAAGATTATCAGATGAAACTATAAAGAATAGTTTATTTACACATGGTTTAGTACTTACTCAGATGTTTAAAATAAGTAAAAAACACACTTGTAGTTATGTTTATAGTTTTGGTTGCAGAGCTGAGGGAGAAATGAAATCTGGAGCATTCAGGCAGGAAAGCCCAGGAATGGCTTCAGGTAAGTCACAGTGAAGCTGGTTCTTGAAGGATGGGTGAGAGCTAACATCCGGGGAGGGCTGTCCAGCGGAAGAAGCAGCAAGTGCTACGGTGCAGGATTAGCTAGTTTCTCAAATTTAATCTATCCAGTTGTAACTAAATACCTATTTTCGTCATATCTCCTTTTTATGTACTTTGAACTGTTCTCTTTGTTTTTAAATGAAACTGCCGCACGACCTCAAACAAGAACTCTTCCCAGATGATGGGTCTGTGTTACTGTGTCCTTCCCTGTTTGAACTCTCAGCCTCGTTTCTGTTTGACTCCCATTCCTTTTGTGATTTGACTTCACATTCTTTCCCACAACCCTCCTGAAAACTTCTTTCCCCTCTTGCTGCCATCTGGCTCCCTCTGGCCGCTCCCTGTCTGCTGGTGTGCAGTGAGCATGCAGTTGGAAGGCTCCTTCTGAAGATGGACGGTGGCAGGGTCTGAAAATGGAACAGACAGCAAATAAGCTCATGAATCTCTGTATTTTCATCAGTAATACACGTTTAACAAGTTTTTGTTGAATACCTACTATTGAGACAGACATATGAACAAAAATTCTCTAATATCTTGTCCAATTATATGGGCTGATAAGTTATACTAAAACATATTAAGTATTAGACATAAAATGCTCTGGAACCTCAGAGGACTTTTCTTTCAGGAGGTCATGGAAAGCTTCACAAAAGTGAAGATCAGGGCAGATCCAGGTTTAGAGGGGTCTGAAGCTTTTAAAGGTTGTCAGAATCAAAATGGAGTCACTTGAGTTAAAACCCTGACAAATGGGGGCAGAGAAGGCCATGAAGGGAGGGTTCTCACGCATGTGTGCCTCATAACAAGAACAGTTACAAAAGATGGCCAAAACTACAGCCTTGCACAAAAGCCACAGTAACCTTACACAGAAAATACTTCTGCAAGGATGTCTATCCAGCAACTGCCTGTCTCACCTTGGACTGATGCTACCCTTGTTATTGAACCTTGTAGGCAAGGACACTTGATTCAAAATACTTGATGTATTTCTTCTCATTTTGCCTTTAAAAACTTCCCCTTTGGTTGGGCGCGGTGGCTCATGCTTGTAATCCCAGCACTTTGGGAGGCTGAGGCAGGTGGATCACTTAAGGTCAGGAGTTTGAGACCAGTCTGGCCAACATGGTGAAACCCCACCTCTGCTAAAAATATAAAAATTAACCGGGTGTGGCGGCATGCATCTGTAATCTCAGCTACTTGGGAGACTGAAGCATGAGAATTGCTTGAACCTGGGTGGTGGAGGTTGCAGTGAGCCAGGCTTGCACCACTGCAGTCCGACCTGGGCGACAGAGTGAGACTCTATCTCAAAATAAATAAATAAATAAATAATAGAAACTTGCCCTTGCTCCACCCTCCTCAAATATGCACATAGTTTATTATGACATTCACATTCTCATTGCAATGCTATTCCCAGATAAATATAATTTTCTTTAGAGAGTCTCCATCTCTGTTTGTTATTTAGTTTAAGATTATATCATTTGAAGGCCGGGCGCGGTGGCTCAAGCCTGTAATCCCAGCACTTTGGGAGGCCGAGGCGGGCGGATCACGAGGTCAGGAGATCGAGACCATCCTGGCTAACATGGTGAAACCCCGTCTCTACTAAAAAAATACAAAAAACTAGCCGGGCGAGGTGGCGGGCGCCTGTAGTCCCAGCTACTCGGGAGGCTGGGGCAGGAGAATGGCGTAAACCCAGGAGGTGGAGCTTGCAGTGAGCTGAGATCCGGCCACTGCACTCCAGCCTGGGCGACAGAGTGAGACTCCGTCTCAAAAAAAAAAAAAAGAAAAAAAAAAAAAAGATTATATCATTTGGATGGCCCTTTAACAAAAAAAAAAACCTCAATCCTATGATTTTACAAAAATACAAATGTCCACATGGATATCTTGCTAAATCTCTCCCATGGTCTTTGTAGAGACCTGTGGAATTGAGAGGCCTGAAGCTTAAATTTCATTGGCTTTCAGGTAAATCTTCCTCTGGAGATGGCATCTGCATGGAGTATGGAAGGTTGTCTAGGAGTTTGCCAGACAAAGAAGGAAAGAAATAACCTACCTGGCAGAGCTAATAGTATTTGAAAGGGCCAAAGACGTGAAAAGCATGTATACCACAGCATAAATTGCATGGGGTTGAGTGATGGGAGATGACATTGATGTACTGAGGGGTTCTAATTATATTCTACATTATATTTGATTTAACAAAAGAATATTGTGACCACATTTGTTTAAGACAACTTTTTAGGTGTAGAATGAAGAATATGTTTTCACTGAAAGTGCTTGAAATTCTTGGTGATTGATACCATCTAATTGCTGAGTCTTGGAATTACTGTACTGAAGTTTCAATCAATTAATTAAATCTATATGTTTCAATATAAATAGACTTTGGAAACATACAGTTAAGTGGAGGAAGCAAGTTGGAGAATATTGAAACAGTATGATACTGTTTATGTAAAACATTTTATAAACACTGCACAACCATACCACATTCTGTTCATGGATACATATGCCAGAGGCTCACAGGAAGCTAATCTTATATTTCCTCTAGGAGCAATGGTTTGGTATTTGAGAATTCAGTGTTTGTGGTAACTTTATGGGACATAAATACCACATGTAATGCGAGCCAATGATAATTTATATAATATATAAATGTTAATAGATTATTCATTCTGATGGTGGATACATAGGTGTTGTTAATTATTCTGTTATCTATATTTTGTATTTGAAAAGAAAATTTGCTTTGGAATGTAAGCTTAGGATAACTTAAACATTTTTTCTGTCTTGCTATGGATATTAGCTAGATAGGTACACTCACAGTTCTCACCAAAAAAACAGAATAAATAAAAAGGAGGGGGCAGTGGATTTCTAATCAAGGGTTTCAAGAAAGAAAATTGCTAAGGTGGTTATCTTCTGTACTGCATGAACCTTGCAATCTCTGCATAGTCTCATTAGACTTGGATCTCACTTGCTTTTGAATCTGTGTTTAGATTGGCATGAGGTCTTTTCAGGATTCTGACCCTGTCTCAGCTGGCGGAACTTCACCCATTTGTCTTCCTCTTTGTAACGCTGAGTAGATAAAAGTTCCTTGGAGCCAGCTTTTGGAGGGAAGAAGAGAAGGCAGACAGAATGAGCCTCTCCCTTGTGCACCAGCCAAGACATGGCTCGTGGCTCAGCATCCCTGCTGCCGGTGAGGGCAGCAGTCAGACACAGGACTTTCGGTCCCTCCAAGCTGCTTAGATGGTTGCCGTTTAAGTGCGCAGTTCATATGGAAGCCAGCAGGCTGCTTTTCATCTTCACAGGAAGGAGAAAGAAGTTGCTCTGTCCCTTACTCCCCAAATCAGTTATTCTTTTGAGTATTTAGTAATGACAATAGGAAGAGAATTCCCTTCTGTGTGGCTGCTTTGGAAACAGATGCTGCACTCTCTTAAGTCTATTCTCAGTCTCCTATAGAGTAACACAGCACACACATAACTTCCTTATTTTTTCTTGTTTTATGTATGTTTTTCCCTACAGTATTTTCAATCTTCAAAGAACAGGTAGTATATTTCAGATAGGCTGCTTGTTAAACTGGGTAGTTTACCAAAATGCTGCAGCACAACAGAAAGAATATTTGTCATTTTCCTAATGCCTGAGTCAGCAAGAGCTTTTGGGGGATAGAATATATTTGGTTATCTTCTGGGGTCTAGTGAGGGTTTGTGACTCCTTTGCACAACTTGTATTTATTAAGTGTGTTCAATGTCTCCAGTACTATGGGAAATCAAAGGCAAAATATCAGAGAATGTTCCTGATTCTTTAAGTTGAAATAATTATAGAATAAACTTAAGTCAGTGGTTCATGTGGCTGCAAGGTCTACCATATAACTACAATATCTCAGTGGCCTCCGAATCTTCCTCTTCACCCTAACTCTTCAGTTAACCTATGTGGCTTCATCTTCTGCATTGTTAATGATCCATTCCATAAGTGAGCCTCACTGTCCCTTGACTTTAATATGTCAATGACCTTCACTTTGACTGCCTTTCAGCCACCTGTTCCTGGGGTCATATTCGTCATGTGGAAGTGCTCCATCTCTGAGATCTTAAACTTGAGTGTTTACACAGGCCTCTTGCAGAGACTGCTAGAAAGCCTTCATTTGCCATTGAAGGGCACAAAGTTGTTCAGAATAAAGCCTATATTTTCCAGCCTCACTACTAGATGGCTGTGGTGATCTGACTAAATTCTAGCTCAGTGGGATGTGAGCAAAAGTGGTATATGCAACTTCTGAGAACTGTCTCCATAGAAAAGGGGCAATCTATTCTTTACTTCTTTCCTCTTGTGAGGTGGAATAAGGATGTGATGACTGGGTCTTTTTTTTTTCTTCCTGTGGATTTTATTTTTATTTATTTATTTATTTTTATTAGACTTTAAGTTCTAGGGTACATGTGCACAATGTGCAGGTTTGTTACATATGTATACTTGTGCTATGTTGGTGTGCTGCACCCATCAACTTGTCAGCACCCATCAACTCGTCATTTATATCAGGTATAACTCCCAATGGCATCCCTCCCTCCTCCCCGCTCCCCGTAATAGGCCCTGGTGTGTGATGTTCCCCTTCCAGAGTCCAAGTGATCTCACCGATCAGTTTCCATCTATGAGTGAGAACATGTGGTGTTTGGTTTTCTGTTCTTGCGATAGTTTGCTGAGAATGATGGTTTCCAGGTGCATCCATGTCCCTACAAAGGACATGAGCTCATCCTTTTTTATGGCTGCATAGTATTCCATGGTGTATATGTGCCACATTTTCTTAATCCAGTCTGTCACTGATGGACATTTGGGTTGATTCCAAGTCTTTGCTATTGTGAATAGTGTCGCAATAAACATACGTGTGCATGTGTCTTTATAGCAGCATGATTTATAATCCTTTGGATATATACCCAGTAATGGGATGGCTGGGTCATATGGTATTTCTAGTTCTAGATCCTTGGGGAATCGCCATATTGTTTTCCACAATGGTTGAACCAGTTTACAATCCCACCAGCAGTGTAAAAATGTTCCTATTTCTCCACATCTTCTCCAGCACCTGTTATTTCCTGACTTTTTATGATTGACATTCTAACTGGTGTGAGATGGTATCTCATTGTGGTTTTGATTCGCATTTCTCTGATGGCCAGTGATGACAAGTATTTTTTCGTGTATCTGTTGGCTGTATGCATGTCTTCTTTTGAGAAATGTCTGTTCATATCCTTTGCCCACTTTTTGATGGGGTTGTTTGTTTTTTTCTTGTAAATTTGTTTGAGTTCTTTGTAGGTTCTGGATATTAGCCCCTTGTCAGATGAGTAGATTGCAAAAATTTTCTCCCATTCTGTAGGTTGCCTGTTCACTCTGATGGTAGTTTCTTTTGCTGTGCAGAAGCTCTTTAGTTTAATTAGATCTCATTTGTCAATTTTGGCTTTTGTTGCTGTTGCTTTTGGTGTTTTAGACATGAAGTCCTTGCTCATGCCTATGTCCTGAATGGTGTTACCTAGGTTTTCTTCTAGGGTTTTTATGGTTTTAGGTCTAACATTTAAGTCTCTAATCCATCTTGAATTAATTTTCATACAAAGAGTAAGGAAAGGATCCAGTTTCAGCTTTCTACTTATGGCTAGCCAATTTTCCCAGCACCATTTATTAAATGGGAAATCCTTTCCCCATTTCTTGTTTTTCTCAGGTTTGTCAAAGATCATATGGCTATAGATGTGTGGTATTATTTCTGAGGGCTCTGTTCTGTTCCATTGGTCTATATCTCTGTTTTGGTACCAGTACCATGCTGTTTTGCTTACTGTAGCCTTGTAGTATAGTTTGAAATCAGGTAACGTGATGCTTCCAGCTTTGTTCTTTTGACTTAGGATTGTCTTGACGATGTGGGCTCTTTTTTGGTTCCGTATGAACTTTAAAGCAGTTTTTTCCAATTCTGAGAAGAAATTCTTTGGTAGCTTGATGGGGATGGCATTGAATCTATAAATTACCTTGGGCAGTATGGCCGTTTTCACAATATTGATTCTTCCTATCCATGAGCATGGTATGTTCTTCCATTTGTTTGTGTCCTCTTTTATTTCACTGAGTAGTGGTTTGTAGTTCTCCTTGAAGAGGTCCTTTACATACCTTGTAAGTTGGATTCCTAGGTATTTTATTCTCTTTGAAGCAATTGTGAATGGACTCACTATAAAACCGCCTGCTCATTTATTATACACTGGATGTTAGCTCTCACACATCCTTCAAGAACCAGCTTCACTGTGACTTATCTGAAGCCATTCCTGGGCTTTCCTGCCTGAATGCTACATACTCATTTCTGTATCTCTGGCTCCGAGATAGAGATGTGGTGGAGAGTTAATCTTTGTTGATTAACTGAGTGAAAGAATCCTGACTATAGTGTGGATCTGTAATCAGACTTCAAACTGGACATATAGTTACATAATAATAGAGTACACTGGGAGACTGCACATACACTAGGTGGATGCATGGTGCGATGCAAGCTTCCTGGGGGTAGTTTAGCAGCAGTGTATGATCAGAAGTTGGAAGGAAGGTAGGATTGTTGTTGGATTTGGGTTCTATGTAGAATCATATCATGACTGATAGGATGGCACCAAAGGCCTGCATGAGCTGTACTCCTGACTCACTCTCTCACACTTCATATGGGTAAGAAATAGCAAGTGGTGTGAAATAGCATCACTCCTTGCCCCAGGAGATCTTGGTGTACAGTCCATGAACAGGAGCTGCCTTAGAAGGAGGAGGAGAAAGGTTTCCCCTCCCTGCTTCATGGAGGGAAGCCACCTGGTGCAGCGCTGTGACTCCCTCAGAGTTGGGACTGGTCTGCTTGGGAAGGAAGTGTGGCTTTAGGGGTGGCAGGATTCCTGGGGGCATCTTAGGTGGGTATAACTGTAACACTCAGGTGGAGGCTTACCCAGCAGCTCTTCCCTATGGGAGCCATGAGTCTATTATCAGACAGAGCTTTCCAGAAAATACCTTTTCACAAGCCTCACTGCTGTTATTTTATTACTCATACAAGCTTCCTCACTATAGCCTTTTTTCTTTCTCTGCAGAATCATCTCTTATTCTGAGTTGGGAGGGTGCACTGGGGATCTCTTAATAACCAGTGCCCTGGAATGAACGAGAGAATGATGTGAATGGAGGACGGATGGATGGATGGATGGATCGATGGTGAGGTTGGGGTTGGACAGAAAGGTGGCTGAACAAACAGGAAGAAATAGTAATAATAAGAGTGAAACTGAGAATTGAGGTGGAGACATTGAACATCTCTGTCATCTGGCTTGGCTGGCAGGATAGGCACTAGGGTTATCAGAGTCCAACAGTAGTTTCAAATACAGTTGGGATTTTATGCATACCCTACTCCAAGCCTGCTCATTTATTATACACTTATTGTAAGCTCTTCATGATAGCTTTACTTGCACAATTAATAGAAGAATGGATATTGGAGGGTAGTGATGAGGATGGGAATGAAATATGTGCCTATTGTATTTCCTGGAAGGTTTTGAGAAATGGGCTCATTCACACAGATCACCTATTTTTAACAAAATGTCACCTTACAGAAGCACACTGCTTGGCAAACATCAACGTGTTACGGCTCTTGGCCCTGGGCCACTGCAGTTACTGGCCCTGCCTCTGTCCTTACGTACCCACAAGTGACGTAAGTGCAAGGGCTCTGACTTAAACTAGTTTGTTTGCAACCGTGCATCTGCCCGCTTTTCAAATTGTGCCACAAAAAATTCTTATTAAGTGTCAATGCTTTAACAAATGCCTGGGCAGGTTTTTGGTGTGTGACAGGTCTGGTGACAAAGCCGTTAGCTCCATGAAGCTAGGAACCTGGTCTCCTCTGGTTCCTGCTGTATGTCCAGCCCCTTGCAGAGCACCAAGCACAAGGTAGAGCTGAAATACTTGCCACATGATTGCAGACAAGGGTCCACTGTGCATGGACTGGGATCGGATTTGTCTCTCAAGGACTAAGGGAGGTGTCTGTTTATAAGGTCTGTGGGTATGAACCCTTGACACACCACGCATGGGGCTTAATCAGTCTTACTTGAAGATGATGACAGGATTTGAATGTCTCATCTACTCTGTGATGTCACTGCTGAGCTACCAGTAGAGTGGCCACACCTTTCCCCAAGCCTCTCGGGTGTCTCCCTGCCTTGTCTAACATGCTCTTCTGAATGTATGTGCTTGGATATGTGTCTCCTTCTTTTGAGTACAGGAACTAGGTTTTCTTTGACTTCGTGCCCAGAGTGTAGAAGAGTGGCCAGTAAGGTTGGGTACTCCTGAAATGTTTGCTGAGTGAATGAATACATGGACATGAAACCTCTCTGCCATCTTTCACCGATGGCCCCCAAGTGGGGCATGGGTAGGAAACAATGGTAGTAACGATGTATTTCTGGAGCTATTCAGAAGTGCTGCTGGGAGATTTCTGTATGGAATCAGGGAAGACAGGCTGAGTCGCACGGAAGGAGCGTGAGCTGGCTTGACTCCAAGCACGGGTTTTGGGTCTGACGATCTAGGATCTGAACTGCTGGTTCCACTGTTACTCCCTATAAATGACCTCACATCTCTGAGTCTCCATTTCCTCATCTACAAGATGCTTAGGGGGAAAAAAAAGATGTTTAGGATTGTTGTATTATATGAGATAATCCGTGGCACATGGTCAAGTGCTTAATAAACAATTGTTATCATGTTTATTATTGATTAAAAGACTTAGACATATTTGGCTTAGCCAATAATTCTGGGGACTAAGTGGAGGCGGTTTACTGGCGGTAGAGGGGAGAGGTGAGGTTTCTGACACTTCCTTTTCCTGTCTCCCCTTTCCCTTTAGTCTGGAATAGCTCAGGACCTGTTTTGATGTTTTCTGGAAGCCCCTCAAGGGGAATCTGAGGGTAGTGGGGCCCTCTGAGAGCCTCCCAGGGAGAGCAGTTAGTAGCTTCGCTAGCACCTTAGTGACAAGGAGAAGGCCTGAGCAAGGGAGAGTTGTAGACAGGGTTGAGAAAGTGACTGAGTGTGAAAAGCACTTCATTCAGGTCCCCAAGTCCTGAATAGTCAAGGAATGATGTGTATAAAAGCACTTTGTGAAACCGTCAATTAGCATATGCACTGTAGTTATTAGCATTACAATGTGCTTATTATCATGTGTATGTTTATGCTAGGCAATGAGTCTTTCAGGTTATATGGCTTAGGCTATATTCTTTACATTTTATAATTTTTTATTTTTATGTTTTAATTTTTCTTTCTTTCTTTAATTGTTTTTTAGAGACAAGGTCTCTCTGTCACCCAGGCTGGAGTGCAGTGGTGTGATCATAGCTCACTGCAGCCTCACACTCCTTGGCTCAAGTGATCCTCCTGCCTCAGCCTCCTGAGTAGCTGGGACTGCAGGCATACAACACCACACCTGGCTAATTTTTAAAATGGTTTTTGTAGAGATGGGTTCTTGCTATGTTGCCCAGGCTGGTTTTCAACTGGGGCTCAAGCACTTCTCCCACCTCAGCCTCCTGAAGTGCTGGGATTAAAGCATGAGCCAATATGCCCAACCTATTTTTTATTTTTTAAATTGACAAGTAAAAATTACATATATTTATGTTGTATAGCATGATGGGTTTTTTTTTTTGTTTTGTTTTGTTCTGTTTTGTTTTTTTTGACAGGGTCTGGCTCTGCCTCCCAGGCTGGAGTGCAGTGGTGCCATCTCAGTTCACTGCAACCCCTGCGTCCCAGGCTCAAGTGATCCTCCCACCTCAGCCTCCCAAGTAGCTGAGACTACAGGTTTATAACACCATGCTGGGCTAATTTTCTGTATTTATTTACTTTTTTTTTTAAGAGATAGACCTTCACCATGTTGCCCAGGTTGGTCTTGAACTCCTGAGCTCAAGTGATCTGCCCGTGTCAGCCTCCCAAAGTGCTACGATTACAGGCGTGAGCCACCGCATCCGGTGATATTTTGATATATGTATATATTGTGGAATGACTAAATCAACCTAAATAACTTGTCATTTACCTCACGTACTTATCTTTTTTGGTGTGATAAGAACATTTAAAATCTATTCTCTTAGCACTTTTCAATTATACAGTACATTGTTCTTAACCACAGTCACCATGTTGTAGAGTAGATGTCCTTAACATATTCCTCCTGGCTAATTCCTCCTGATGTTATAGTTTGATCAACATCTCCTCAACCCACCACCACCTCTGCAGCCCCTGGTAACCTCTATTCTATTCTCTGCTTCTGTGAGTTCACCTTTTTTAGATTTCACATATAAGTGAGATCATGTAGTATTTGTCTTTCTGGGCCTGGTTTATTTCACTTAAAATAATGCACCAGGTTCATCCATGTCTCAAATGACAGGATGTCCTTTTTTACATATTCCTTAATTTTTTTTTTTTTAATTATACTTTAAGTTCTAGGGTACATGTGCATAACGTGCAGGTTTGTTACATATGTATACTTGTGCCATGTTGGTGTGCTGCACCCATCAACTCGTCAGCACCCATCAATTCATCATTTATATCATGTATAACTCCCCAATGCAATCCCTCCCCCCTCCCCCCATTCCTTAAATTTTAACATACTGACTCCCCTGAAATTAGAAATGAGAGTATTGGATCCAACAAGCATTTATTGAAGGTCTCCTAAACTTATGCAGAGCACTGTGAGGTCACAAGGAAGAGATCGCTCCTGTTTCCATAGTGTCTACAAGCCAGTGTGCCCATGAAACCATAATTTGTTAATTCATGGTTCCAGCAAGGCCAGTAAGTTGCCTTAGCTTTCCTGTCACTGCATGTGGCAGAGCGGCATCAGCCTGCGGAAGCCGGAAGCAGAAACCAGCCTTCCCTGGCAAGTGCACAGCAGCCTGCTGGGCTGCACCACCTGTCTGGACACACACAAGGTGCGCTTCCACCCTGGGGAAGGAGATCTTGTCATCTGAAGTGCAGAGGCAGAGATAGGTGTTCTGGCCTCTGACGCACATGCCCCATCCGCTGCATTTTATCTGCCATCTGGTGCAGTGATTTAAAGCTCATTTTATGCTTTGTTGAAATGCCAGAGTAATGTGTTAACCGGTTGTGGCTACTGATGCTTCTAAGTGACGTCTGCACGGCATTGCTAGGCAACAAGGCGGGCTCCTGCACCTCAGTGGGCCACTTGCGTCACTGCCCTGCCTGCAGCCCCCCGGGTGCTGCTGCCGTGCTTAGGTGTTAATTGCAGCCCTTGCCTTGACTGCCATGGATGCACTTTTCTGCCTGTCTGATCTCACAGACGGCAAGTTAATCATTGGATTGAACCTTGAAACTACTGGTTTTGAGGCTGCTTTATGGGGTATTTGGGCCTTGAGTACAATGTCCCAAATTTCATTTTTAAAACGTCGGCTTGGTTCTGGCTCCTCCCCTAAGTGGGGCAGGGTAAATTTAGACAAGATCTGTCGTGGCTCTGATAATTCAATTCAATTTGGATTTGACTTTTAGGGACACAGTGTTCTCAGGGGGATGATGCTTTTGCTTTGTTATTTGGAGTGTTTGCAGCCAGTATGGTCTAGGAACGACCTTGTTCACATTCCAGGTGGAGCCAACAAGGCAAGAAGTGACTGGTAGGTCTCTTCTGTGGCCAAGAGAATGGTGACTTTCTACATGCAGAAATCCCTTCTGCATTCTGGGGGGCATCAAAATTATCAACACAGGCAGTTAGTCCTGCAACCCTGTAGCTCCTCGCCTCTGCGGGGGAAATTTTGCCTTAGCTCAGTTGTGGCTGTTCCAGAGTTCCTAGGTAGGGGCAGCTTAGGGGTTTCATTCTAACTGAATGAGGACGAGGGAATTTCTGGAAATGGTAGTTACGTCACTCTACATAGCGGGGAAAAGTCAATTGTTCATGTGCAGATATAGGAGTAAGAGGATGATGGAGATGAGAGAAGATGAGCCGAATACTTGTCTTCCTTGCCCTAAGGTTTCAGCCCTCACACAGGGTGGGACCTTGGTGGGGCACCTGGGGTGATGCACTGGTGACATCTTGTTAGTGATGAACACACCTTTTAAGTAAACAAAGTAAACCTGTGGTCCTAAGGGTGCTGGGTACCCCATCTAGTACTGTGGTTGTATACTGTATTCACACATTGGGTCAAAGTATTATATATACTTCAGGGTGTAGAAGTGCTTTAGGCAAATTCCCTGTCTTCTCCATAAGCCATTCAGCAAATATAATAATGTGTCAGTAGTGTGTGAGTTCATCCTTCTCTGTCACGAGTTATGTGAGGATTTAACAGGCCATGATCCCTTTAGAAATGGTACCACATTAATAAAAGAAACAGTCATCAGTAGCTATTGCTTTTCTAGAATACACTGAGGAAAGGATTCTGGTCAAATAGGTCATTTGGGGCTATTTTGCAACCTTGAAAAGAGATGAAATTAAGTCAGTGAAATGCAAGACATGATTTAGTCTACTGAGCTCCAGGGCAGAAGCAGGTGAGCTGAGATGGGCCCAGGTCCACCATGACAGCCTACATGTGTCCTTTAGTGAGGCTGGTACAACAATGCGCAGCCTGGCTCCGTTTGCTTTCCCAGAGGGGTGGTTAGTGCAGTGGGTTTGGGGTCAGTTTGCAAATACCTGGTCAGTATAGCATTGGTGTGAAAGCCTGCTTTGCCAGTTATTACTGTGTAATCTTGAGACAGCCAAATACCTTTCTGATTCTCAGTTCCTGTAGCTATAAAATAGGGCAGTCACCTTGATTGGCAGTTGACTGGGAGAATTCAATGAGACAATAGTAACTTGCACTCGTTGAGCAGTTCTCATGTGACAGGCCCTGCACTGACTCACAGCCTCATTAGTCCCTCAGAGCCACCTTGGAAAGGCGCTGTCATTCTCCCACTTGACAGCATGAGAAAACTGAACTCCAGAGAGGGCAAGGAACATGCCCAAGATCACACAGTATCGTGGGGAGAATCTGCACCCGTGTTTGTCTGACCAGACCTCAAACTCTTAAATCTGCTTACCACCGTGGCTCCCAAATGTTGCTGCAAAGTGGAATTACCTGGGGAGCTTTAGAAAGTTCTGATGCCCAGATCTCACCCCAGACCACTTACATCAGGAGGTCTGGGCTGGGGCCAGGCATTTATTTATTTATTTATTTATTTATTTATTTATTTATTTATTTATTTA